>NC_056727.1:1052221906-1052349406 GCF_019279795.1 Protopterus annectens
GAACTTGCAAGCATTACAATATTTAAGTAGTTGGGAGGCATGGGAAACATCGACCACAGAGCATTATAGAAAATGATGGAGTTTATGTCACATGGGATCACCCTTTCCCAACAGTTCAAAAATGAATGCAAGAAAACCAGACACAGTAGTCCACGAAAAAAAGACAGAATTAGCACTGATCATTGAAATTGTTACACCCGGTGATTATGTATTGAGAGACACAAAGTCATAAAATACTAGGATTTGCAGGCTGAAACAAGAGAAATGTGGAAGGATACCTAGACAGTCCTAATAGTAGTAGGAGCAATGCGTTTCATAAAAAAGAATGTACAATCATATTTAGATATGCTACGGATGCACGTAACTCCATATGAATTGCAGAAGGAGTAAGTTCTAGGAACATTGCTGGTGCTGCAAAGAGCAGTTTTGTTTATCATCAAAAATTCAAACAATGCTAATTTCATAAAATTTGATCATATTTTGACTTAGGAATGGGATCCATTTCCACCATGGTACTAGACACCCAAAAGACTTGTAGAAATTATACCAAAAGTGTAGCCAGATAATTTAATTTTGTACTTGTATGCTCTTATTGCTGCCCCCTCCGCCGAAAATACCTGGCAGTTAACAAATTGACATCTGTTCCTCACCCCTTTTAAAGCCATTAACTATTTACTTTTTCAGTCTATGTAACTCTTATTGCAGGTATTTATTTAGACAGTTGTGGACATAGTATGGCCTAAAGAAATTCATGCTTCCTCTAAGTAATGTTCAGAAAATTGTAGTCAGTTGAGTACAAAGCGTATTCCTAGCTACACCTTTACAGCCTTGATTATAGGATCTCTTGAGTAAATCAAAGCTTCTGAAACCAATTCTTACCATGTGAACTCTGAGAAATTAGGTATTAACATATGGTAATAATTGCCAGTACTAGAAACCTCTAAGCTGATTTTAGAAAACTGGTTGGAGCCATTTGTGTATCACAGACCCCCCACCCTCCTTACTAATTGGTGCTAACCTTAACCCTAACATTGCCCTTTCCCCCTACCCTAACCTTACGTCTTTCCATCATTAAAACTTTCCAGTAACACTGCCACTATTCAGACAAATTTGTGGTTAGTTTTACAAGGTGGTTTAGTTATAATATCGGGAGAAGAAATAGTTTTCCTATCTCAATATTATAGTGTCCATTTTTTTTGTTTATTTTTTTGTTTGTTTTCGATATTGTGGTTGATCAAACTTATTTTGTCGCTGTTATGCATTCACCATTATGGCAGTTGGGTCATTCACAGTACATCCTCACCGATATATACCTATGTTTTTTTTTTTATGATATTAAGGAAGGAGTCTGTGTTCATGGCTCTGTGCTCAAAGGGTACTTCAGTAATGGGTAGTTGGTATAGGGTAATCCTAAAGCTAGAGTTTGGGGATGCTTTATTTACAGTCAGAGGAGGCAGAACAATATGTTGTTATAGCTGAAAAAATAGCCAATTAAATATGACTAACATAACTGGAAAAGTAATGGGTGGTGGATGACTAACCCACTTGAATAGGAGGATGGAACATAGCTTTTGTGAGTTGAAAGCTGTTTGGATGAACTGTGTGGCCCTGCACTACCACACTTGGAGGTATCCTGTCAAACATATGATGTTTCACATCAGGACCATGTATGGAAGTCATTCTGTATGCCCTATATAGTGTGTCAGTAGGATATCAGTGTCCATGACCCCATGAATGGCAATGGATAGGTATTGCTTGTGTTAATACTATAGTAGAGCTTGATGGCACTGAATTGCAGGACATTGAGTTGCTTGTCTGGTTGAATTCTTCTGCAGTGTAGCTGGAAGAACATCAGCTGTGACACTGGAAGTGTCCATGCCCAGGCCAGAGCCAGTCATGGACAGCATGGATGGTAAAGCAGTATCCAGAATAGTGTTTGCCATTTGCACAAGCATAGCATGTGGCCATGCAACACAGATCCATCCCGGTAACCATGGCAGGCAGTTGTCTGCATCTAAAAGGATGCACTACTGGCTGCTAACATAGCCACCACTATGTCAAAGAGCATGTCTTCTTCAGGTCCCTATGTACCATGTTATACTCTATGCATTGCAGGATGCCTCACAGTCCGTGAAGCAGCTGCATTTCCTCACAGAGGCCACACAGCACATTCACCACTTCTGCCATGGTGTGATTAGTGGTCATATGTGCTTGGATCACTGACCTGCACATCCAGTAATTTATGTCAAGAGTAACACTTAAGACTGGGAACTTCCTGAAAACATGGTGGCAGTGGCCACATACATGCCTGTCCCTATGCTAAGTGCATGTATCTTGGAAGCAATTTGGTCTTCTGATGTTATCCATGGTTGTAACATTTGTGTACTACAGGTCAGGGTGAGAATGATTGGCTGGATGTTGTCCAGCATCATACAAATGGCATGCCAGAGTTTCACCTTGAACCTCCACAGTCATCTCAGCTGTGAGTGATGGGAGTGCACCCTCCATTGATAGCATTACTAGCAGTACCACTGTGATTCTGGACTGTGCCATGTACATTGTGCCATCACCATTAGCCACGAGTGACCTGCTGACATCAGACATGTTCCAACATGTTGTGCTGAATCCTATACCAATGCAACTAATGAATGCACATAGATGAAATACCTGTGGTGATGCTGAATAATAGTAGTGACTCCAACCATCATGAGGCCCTAGACTGCTCTCTAAATATCATCTACATAGCCAATGGGCACAAACGGACCTTGTGTTGTAGGTTGTCACTGTTACATAACGGCAATGTCTTTCTTTGACAGATATGGATATGTGGTGGCAGACTAAGTGTACCTTGTACCCTGGGCTGTTTTCAAATCATTGTAGCCCCCACACATATTTTAGGACCATACATACATGCATGCATTCTTTTGGATTCACTTTCCTGATTTTTTGGAATTGCATTTCTTGTTAAATATAGCAACATTTGTCAGGATATCTATTCATTTGTAGTTCTGAATATTTTCCAGTAAGCAATGAAATGAAATGCATTAACCAATAATTGGAAATATACTCATTTCAGAATATTTCAACCCTAAAAGACCTCCCACACTGCTCTCAATGTAATATATCCATAATAGTCAAATTACAGCCACTTTATTGAAGTATACATATCACATGTCTAATTTTGATAAACATGTGCACAGTAAAGTATTCTAATTTCCTTTACACAATATGTACTTGTCTTGCAAAGATAGCCTAATAACATTTTAACTTTATCAACTCAGTGGGGGTAAGCCATTATCCACAGGTATCGCCTGAACCCAGAGATTATAGTTACATTGTTGATCACATCTTTCTCATATGTCTGTGTCAAAAATGTAATAATAATTATAATAGTAAGTAACCATAATAATTATAATAATAAGGACCCAAGTCGCATATGTCACATTTGTTTCACACAAATTACTCAATAGTCAAAGTATTTCATCTCATTTCACACAAACATATGCATGCTAGTCCTTGCAAAGCCACATTAATGACCATTTAAAATTGCCAGATGGTAGCAGCATAAGGTACTTTCATCCACAGATAGCCACCCTCTGGAAGCAGTTATATCCAGTTTACTTACTGTTTATACCCCTTATTGTTAAGAAGAAAAACATTACATGTACTTTATTGGTAACTTTGGATCAACAATATTAACCTGCATAAAGATCACTACCCTCACACCATAACACCCAGTCATGTGTAGCACAGTTTAAACAAGAGTATTTATGATGACAGCATAAGAAATATTAACCAGGTCTAGGACTGTTGCTCAAAATCACATTTACCCGAAATGTAATTGGCCGAGCACACTTTGCAAAAGTGCATTCCTGCATAAATGTGATTACTGTTATTTTGTTTTTTGTTTTTTTATGTTTTTTTTTATTTCTCTTTCACAAAAGTGCATTTTCCATAGAAATGCACTTTTGCGAAAGTGTGCTCGGCCCATTTACATTTCGAATAAACGTGATTTTTAGCAATAGTCCTAGATCCATATTAACCATGTGACAATATATGCTAAGTAAATATATACAATCTCTGCAAAAGTAAAAATCATCTATATAATTCCATATTAATGATAATTATTGTTAATGTAGATGTTGCTGCTGGTGAACAAATTTGCATTTCATTTCTTCATCTACAAATGCAGTGCCTGATGTTCTTGAAGAATAAATGTCCTGCAATACATTAAAAAGAAATCGGTGTGCTAATGATATTGCCAAAATATTTCATGAATGACATCAGCTATTTAATAAGGAATGGCTAGCAAAAGAACAATAACAGGTTCATAGATAGTTACAAGGTATGTAGTCCAGGAGACCACTAAGTAGCCTAGCCAAAGTTCCAATTGTTCCAAAGCATTGTCTGGCCAAGTGACTTGCTCAGAATCATAAAGTAAGTAAATAAAAGTGAAACATTCAAATCCTCGGCCCTTGCTACAATAAGCAGCACATTAACAAGCAAGATCTTTATTCCTCTGTGCTAACTGCCAGACACGCCAATTCTTTTTAACTAAATGCAGAAAATCTTTACAGTATGATGTTTGTAGTGAAGACTGTATCACAGTGATATTCAACAATAACTACATAATGGATAGTGAAGATCAGACAGCTGTGATCATCACTTCAAATAATGCAGACTACATGTGCTGACAGATTTTAACTCCTTTGCAATGGCTGATGGATATAAAGAAGGTATGGCAAAAATATACTACAAAAAATGCAACATGTTTATACTATATTACACAGTCCAGGCCTATTAATGAATTAGTTCATTTCTTAGTGCAATGAATGAAGAAAAACAGCAGCTTTTGTTTAACAACCCACAAGTCAGACAAAAATCAGAAATATTATTTTATATAACATACCTTTTTTATGCTTGCAAGACACCTATGTCTCATTTTTGACCTACATATGTCTTCACTGTCATCAAGAATAGCTACCCCTTCTGACGTTTCTCAATAAAGGTCTAACCTACCCAAATGACTAATAATGCCTTATTGTTGCAGCATGCACCTCTGCGCTCAACAGAGCTGATTATGGACAAATGGGACCCTATGCAGGTTAAAAGACCAGGCCCCCACTAACCACAGCAATATCTCATTTGCCTAGGTGTCTCTCCCCAGTTACAACAAAACACTGCTCAAACCTGTTATTGTGCATTCTATTTTCTTCTTTACATTTATAATTATCACATAGATTTTGATTTCATTTAAAATTTTTAATTCAAATTTTACACCAAAAGCCATAACAAACATTTTCTAAACAAAACAAAATACTTTCCCATTGAAAGCATTAGCATGAGAAACAGGAGTCATCCCTTCCCTTGAAAGTCACACATAGTAAAAATCATCTAGCAACCCATTAAGCTTCAGGAGACATGCTGGAATTCATACTCAAACAGCATATAGTGAAGTACCAATAAGTAACTGTGAAAGCAGCAGATATTCAGAATGCGCATTACATTTGCTAACAGCCTGGGACAGCCCATTGGACACAAGTGACCTTTTTAGGACCAAGTTTGGATTACTTTCTGGTGAATAACTTGATCAGAGTTACAAAGAAGACAAATGAAAGCTGAGAGAATCAAACCCTGTTCTACATGAAACATTTCTTTAACAGCTCATTGCTTTACTCATCTATGATAAGTGCTAGACAAACTATTGGATCCCAAACACAATGCATTTCACACCTGCATTTCTGTATAAAAAAGCTAAATTAAAAATGTATTCATAGTCAAAATATTAACATTAAGCTCATAAACTTTATGCTCTCCAAATAATTCACAGCTAAATATTAAACACACTGGCGGAACTGAACAAATGAATGAAATCAAGGATCACACCTAAGGAACATGACTCATGTGACAGTGCTCCTGTTTCCTTCCTTTATCCATAATTACTCTGGTTAAAAGCCGTGGTGGTGCAGTGGTAGCATTGTTGCCTCACAGCAAGAGGTTCTCCTGTTCGATTCTAGGCTTGAGCACCTTCTGTGTGGAGTCTGCATGCCCTCCCCACGGTCGAGTGGCACTCGAAAGACATGGGTGAATGGACGTGCCTTCATTGAAGGTTGGGCATCAAGCTGGCACCTCGGCACTGTAAAAATCTACTGCCAATCATTAGTGGTGTGGAGTTCCGCTGTGGTGACCCCTAACCGGGAAAAGCCAAAAGAAGGACATCCATAATTACTCTGGTTTACACGTAGCTACTAGGTTTACAATCAAGGGGAACATTCATCAGTCAAGACCAAATTTTCAATTGCTCCGAAGAACTGTCTGATTAACTGACTTTTTCAAGGTCAAACAGTAGATAAATAGATTCACAGGTAAGCACTAGGCTAGCTGACATTGCAGGCCATTTTAAGCCTAGTCAATTTCCCTTTTGCTACTTACATTAACCTATCCCATTTAGATCATTATACATTACTCCTAGTGAAAATAACTGGGATCATACTGTAGATAACTTGAGAAGAGCCATGCATGGGATAAAGCATTTATGAGCTGCATATGTCCTTTAGTAGTAGAGAGGGTAGTCCTGGGGTCACTTTTATATAACCCAATCTATGCTTGAATAGGGACCATGATAAGCTTTGTTTGTTTGTTTGTTTATTTATTTATTTAGTTATATATTTACATTGAATTACTGAGAAAGTTCAGCAGGGTAGTAGAACATTTTCATACGAGGCCCAGGAAGAAAAGCTCCAAAGTATTACAAAACATTTTAAGAACATTCATTTTACAGTCTTTAAAAATAATACAAAAAACAAATACAGTTTAAATAATTATAACAAATTAGACATAATATGAAAGCATTGGTTAAGAATAGATACAGGTTATATGACAATCATATTTTGTAAGGGGCATTTTAACAAGTTTATGGACAAATTAAAGGTAAGTTAGTATAGTATAAACAGGAATGGCAATATGAAGTAAGAGAAAAAACAGGTTTATGTTATATTTAGACAGAAAGCCAGGGGGAGAAAAATTGAAGTAAGGAAGTGATTGAAGAAGGGAGAGTAAGGAAATGAAAGGAATGAGTCAGTGTTTTTTCACATTTAGGGATATAGTTTAAAAAATGAGCAGGAACACATCTAGATTTTGGCTAGGAAGTCTTTCAGAATGGTTTTGAAGGGTGGCAGGGAGAGTATTGACCCGATGGATAGCAAAAGGGTGTTCCAGGCCTTAGGATCATGGTACAAATACTGACAATGCCTAGCAAACTTGATAGGTTTGTGGACAGACAGTTTTTTGGTCACTGGATCATAATGACTGACTAGGAACATAGATGTGTAGAATGCTATTTAGTGCTGAGCAGATGGATTCTGAATAATTTTATATTAGTTGATTGGGTAGTACTAACCAATTTAGACTTTTTAGTGGTATACAGTGGTGGTTTCTGAAAGGGGTATTTGCTGCAAATTTAGCAACTTTATTATAACATTGTTTAAGTTTTGATTTTTGTAGTGCATGAATGTTAGTAAGGATGGAAAAACATAAAGAAGTGTTGGAAGAAGATAAATAGTGATGAGTGTAGCTTTAGTTGCATTGCTGAGGAAGTTATTGGCTCTATAAAGAATCATAGTTATAGTTTTTGAGGTATTTTCCTTATGCAATTTTGTATATGCAGGTCGTATTTAATATTATCATCCCGTCATCCCTACAATTTGCTATGAGAAGTGATATCAATGGTTGCATTATAAAGACAGAGGACTTAAAATTTTCTTTTTTTTTTTCAGAGAGGAATTTGAGGAAAAAGTAGTAGTTTGTTTTCTTTAGGGTTGAGCATGCGTTGTGAATTACAAAGCTATGCTTCAGTTGGTTTTAAAGCTTCCTGAATAAATTATTGGAGTTAAGCTACATTGTCAGATGTGCAAATGTGTGTGGAGTCATCTGTGTTCTGTATTCTGTGGATATGTGGTGGGTATTGGTGAAAATGTTAAAGAGAAGTAAACCAAGGATAGAGACTTATGGTATACTGGTGGTGACTGGGAGGTATGAAGAGAGGGTGGAGTGCCATTTTATTGACTGATGCCAATTTGATAGTTAACTTTTGAACCATAGAAGGGTGAGATGAGAAAAGCCTAATAAGGATATTTGAAGAAGGTTGCAGTGGCAAATTGTGTTGAAACTTTAGATGAGTTTAGATATAACTAGACTAGTTTGCTGTTGCCTCTATCTTTTTTGACAGTATCTATATAGATTAGAAGAGCAGTGTTAATACTATGGGAAGGAAGGAAGCCATGCTGTGTATGGGATAGGAGTTCTTTCTGCAGGAGATAGTTTAACAATTGCTTTTGAATACATTTTCAAGTGTTTTGGAGAGGGGGATACAATTACTAGAGGTCTAAAGTCTGTAATGTCTGTTGAATTTCTTCCTTGGTGCAGAGGGATAATGTGTGAATTTTTCCAGAGAGGTGGAATGTGGGATTCCTAGATTAATTTATTTATAAGGATTGAGACAGAGTCGGTAATGCCATAAGCTGCTATTTTAAGATATTCACTTTGAAGGTTATAAGTTGAAGTAGAGCATGGTTTGAGTTTGTTTTTATAGGCTGTAGACATATGTTTGATAGTGAAACTGGATGTGGTTATGCATGACTGCTGGGCAGGGTTAAGATTAGATATTGGAGAATCCATGGTTAGAGATGCTATACTGTCTCACTAATTAGAGTTGAATTGTATTGCAGTTTAGAGTGATGAGTTATTGGGAGTGGGGTTAGGGTTGAGTTTATGGCTGCAATGCAAAATTTTTTTAATGGCTGTCTAGAATTTTTTATGGTTATGTTTGTTATTATTTTAAAAGTTATTAAAATATATTTTTTGTCTTCATTAACTTGCTTATTAGTATAATTGCAAAGCATTCTGAAGTTTTCAAGATTTTTATTTCTGTTATTTTTTCCATGCTTTTTCTCTATCCTGCATTAGCATTCTACTCTTTTTGGATAGTCAATTTGCATTATTTGTTTTTAGTTTCTTCCTTCTAGCAGATGCAAGGCTATTTAGGATGTCGGAAAAGTTGTATCAAATTAATTTGCAGCATCATCTAAGGGAAGGCAAACTCTCTCATTTCCACCACATTGTTAATATTTCCCCCTCTTATATTTTTATTTATGACATCAATTACTCTATATTTAAAATCATATGTCATATTATCTAAACTTTGTTTAGCCACCCAAAACACAAAACGTGTCTGTTCAAGATTTGATATTGGTGTGTAATAATACGTTATTAACTATATGTAGTGAAGGACTTGCCATTAAAAAGGGACCCGCTCCCCAATTAAATGAGGATTTTATGAATAATATTACTGTTTTAGAACCTAAAGTACAGGCATTTAAGAAGCTCAAATGGCAGCGGCTAAGCTTCAATGCTTATTTGGAGTTTAATATTGTTCCACGTGGCCTTAGAATCCTCAAAATGCAGAGTTATTCCAACACATATCCAGAACTTTTATTGAAATGGCAAGAAATGAATTTAAAACTTGGGGCTGAATATATGTTGCTTATTAATAACTTTTTCACTAAAATAGAATCAGATATGCAACAGGAAATAACTAAACTGGAAAGTGAACTGATTGCTCAACCTATATTCAGTAAGACTATATGTGTTTATCAGGCTATGTTAGATAATTTGGCAATTCTTGATACAAATCTAGAATCCACTAAAAAATGTAAACTCATTTGTGACCTTAATGATTTTCGTAATGGCCAAATATTTTCATGGCCTAAAGATAACAAACTTGTAAAGGAAATGAATAAGAAAGATTCGATGTATGAACTGGATGAAATAACCACTCCTATTACATCTAACCTAGAAGTTAATGAGAGAATACAAGTAGAAACAAATGAGGCATGAATAGAACAGATTAATCAATGGTTGCCATTGGCAACCAATGACACTGAGGTCAGACAAGCTATGCAATCCATCAATCAACCTGCTATGACCAACCAGCAGCAGGTTTTTCAGAATTAATTAATACATATCCGGCTGACCTTACCAGAAAAGGTGGTAGTACAACAGAGAAATCTATTGAGAGGCAGGTCAACAGGACGAGAGGGAAAAGCATCAAGGAAAATGAAAATACAGCAGCCCACAAGTAGCGAGCAAAATCATTCACTCCAAATAACGGAAAATGAAGTAATTAGTCTATCAGCACTGACTTTAGAAGCTGACGATATTTCCATCCTAAAGAAGGGACTGAAATTCATACCAAAAAATGCGGATGGCATTGTAGACGCGATAACTGACTTGAGGCTTTTTACAAGAGGTATAAACTTAAAATTTATACTTAAATAATCTGATAAGCAAACTAATGCAAATAAGCTCAAAAAATCTAGTACATTTGTACCTAATAGTCTTCCAGTTATTTCAGCCTTTGAAGCTTTATGTGCGAAAGAGTTGTGTGAACTATATAAAAGCAAACCTAGAAAATTTTACAACCTGACTTCTAGTGAATATTATGCTTTAGTTAAACTACAGGAGAATGAAAATGTAATAATAAAACAGGCTGACAAGGGTGGAGCTATTGTGTTAATGGACTTAGATGATTATAATAGGAGAATGAATTAATTTTTGTTAGATAAGAATACTTTTAAGTTACAGCCGACAGATGTGAAGAAGCATATAGCAACAGTTAACATGGTAATTTATGAATTACAGGTAAATGGAGATATTTCCATTGAGTTGTTTAATTATTTAACTGTACCATTGCCTGTAATACCCACATTATATGGCTTGCCTAAAGTCCATAAAACTTTGAAAGAATTCTCTATGAGACCTATTATTTCAGGAAGGGGATGGGTGACAGAACCCTTCTCCCTCTATTTACAATAAATACTGGGTGTATTTATGAATAAATTGCGAAGTTATATAAAAGATACTGAGGATTTTTTTTTAAAAATGTATAATTGGTATGAAAAACAAAATGATGCAGAGTTTTATATGGTAACACTTGATATCAATTCTCTATTTATAGTTATATCAAATGATTATGGCATAGAAGCCGTAAGGAATTTTCTATGTTGTGAAACAAACTTATTGAATTGTGAAATATCAAATATTTGTTTACTGTTGGATACAGTGTTAACCAATAATTTGTTTTTATTTAATAATCAACTTTATTTGCAAAAATCTGGGGTAGCAATGGAGACATCAGTAGCAAATTGCTATGCCAACTTAGTGCTTGGCACTTGGGAGAAGGAATTTATTGTTAACAATGATATTTTTCTGGTTTGGCAAGGATCTGACATACTATTAGAACAGTTTGTGAATTATTTAGATGCTACAACTGATTTCCTAAAGTTTAAAATGAATTGCTCTATGCAATCTATAGAATTTCTTGATGTTAAAATTGACAGAAATGAACAAGGCATGTCTACCTCTATTTATAAAAAAAGTGTTCACGCAAATAGTTATGTACATAGAGATAGCATGCATACACCTCATGTTTTTTTAAAGGAATAGTAAAAAGCCAAATACTAAGGGCCAGTAGATTAAATACAAATGAAGAAACATTCTTGGATCAAATGAATGAAATGTCTCAAGAATTTATGGAGAGGGGCTATGATCAAAGTCTGTTAGAAACAAATATGCAGGATATAATAGCTTGTAGATCAAATATAGCTAAACCATACTTTGCAAAAATTAATGATAATGGTGATGCAGAAAATCGGAAGGGTGCTACTAATAATAAAAAAGAAGGGTAACAACATACAATAGAAGAACACAAGAGGTAAGGAAAATAATTGCAAATAACTGGCATATTTTACAAGCAATGCCAGGTTTAGAAAAAGTGATAGGAGATGAACCAAAATTTACATATAGAAATGGTAAGAATATAAAACAAATGCTATGTTATAAGGAAATGAAGCAGAGGAATAAAGTGGTACATAAGAAAAAGGGCACATTTCCTTCCCACAACTGTGTATGTTTCATACATTATAACAGAAAATATATTTATCCATCCAGTAACATTATATAGATTTGCTTTTGATAAATTTGCAACTTGTAACACTGAAAATATAATTTTCTTGCTACCTGCACACAATGTGATGCTTTTTATGAAGGTAAATCAGTAAGAAGGTTAAAGGATAGAATTATAGAGCACCGTACCGACATACGAAGAAAAATGATTACAAATGCATTGGCTAAACACTGTTTAGATAACATGACTAGCGATTTTAAATATAGAGTAATTGATGTCATAAATAAAAATATAACAGGTGGAAATATTAACAATATGGTGGAAATGAGAGAGTATGAATGGATAGTAAGGCTAGCTGCAGACAAAACTCCAGGAATTAATGCTACTGTAAGTTTAAAACCTGTGTTGGTGAAAAAAAATGCAATATAAATAAGCGTTTTGCACATCTTTTGTATGTTTTTCTATATATATTTATTATGTTTTTATGCATTTCATATATGATACATTCATAATCGTGATTTGGTTGTAGTCATGTGATTTGATTTTACTATTTAAATTATATCAGAATGATTATTTTACATGTTGCACTTTGGAAGGGTTAATCCCGAAAGCTTTCCTTATTGTTTATTGTTTTATTAAAGTGAGTTTGACGTTCTTCGGCTTGGATTTATTGATTTTGTTGGAATTGTTATGGATACCCAGTGCAGGACATCTTCCAGAATATCTGTATTGGTGCCAGTTGGGATATAAAGAACAGTAGTACATCTTTGTTTATAACTGTTTACTTTCAGGAAAGTAATAAGACGCACTGCTGAATTGAATTTTGATATTGGATCATTGTAAGGGGGAAATGTGGGTGTTGTACAGAAATATTAAAACAATACCACTACCTTTCCTCTTTATATGCTCATTATGTGTGATATTTCAGCTGGGGTGTAATTTCAGAGTAATTTATTCTGGGTATAAGTCAAGTTTCAGTTACAGCAAGAATATCAGGCTTGTGTTGGGCAATCCTGGCATGTAATGCAGCAATTTTATGTTTTATGCTTATAACATTTATTACAGTAAAAGTTAGATTACTGGCTTTGTGGATTGACCATTGTAGAGTTAGAGTAGTGTGTGGAAGAGAATTGTCTTAATGTTCATTGTGATAGGTGGGCCAGAATTAGGGTGAATGTCTCTCCTTAAAAGGATTGTAGTATATTGGGGAAATACTAATACTAGTTTTTTTGGAAGGCATTTTTCCATTTAATTTTGTTTTGGTTTGAGATGAAATGGAGTTAATCATTCAATGTTTGGAGTAAAGGTGAGGGGTGTGATTAAATAGGTTTGTGTGATGTGTGGAGAGTGTAGTGAGGAACTATGAATAGCTGGTTCAGACAGAGTTAGAGATATGCTGACAGCTATTATAGTCATGGTAGAATGAAAGATGGCCCAGTAGCAGGAGAATAACAGAGAAAAAGTTGAGCGGCAGCAAAATTAAGTAAAGGATCTGTGTGTTATAGATGGCAGGTAGTGGGGAAGCAGTGATCAAGAAGGAAAAAGAAGTAGCAGGATATTTAGTCTTCTTCTTCTTCTGACTTTTCCCGTTTAGGGGTTACCACAGTGGATCACTTGTCTGTTCATGATTAGCAGTGGAGTTTTACAGTGTCAAGTTGCCAGCCTGGTGCCCAACCTTCTACAGAAGGCACACACACACTCACACCTAGGACCAATCTAGAGTGTCCAATCCACCTACAGCATGTCTTTGGGATATGGGAGGAAACCGGAGCACCCAGAGGAAACCCATGCAACTACAGGGAGGGCATACAGACTCTGCACAGAAGGCACCCCAGCTGAGGATCGAATTGGAGAATCTCTTGCTGTGAGGTGGCAATGCTAACCGCTGTACCACCACGGCCACCCATATAGAAGGATATTTAGTAATGTGTTTATATGGATGGGAAGTCTGTTGCAGAGCAGTGGTATCCTCTGTGAGATATAACTGTAACTCCAAACTATTCTGTTGATGCTGCAGAAGAGGTTTAGATCCCTGGAATAAGTATTTTTATACCATTTGAGTGGGAGAATGCCTTGTTTGCCAGACCCAGGTCACTTCTTGTGGACATCAAACCTTGTATTACAGGAACTACAGCCTGCAGCTTTAACCTTCTGTACCAATTGCTAGACTAAGCTAAAAAAGGAGGGTAGGGATTCAACCCCCACATCATTGACAAAGCAAACAGCAGCATTAGCTCACTATGTTAAAGCATAAGCTATGCGTGGGGTGCAGCAACCAAGTATTTAAACAAAATCAGATATGATCATCAATTACAACTTACTGAATGTCCCACAGCAGACAAATGGAGGTGAAAGGGTTTAAATCCCATACTTTTGATTACAGGAAGCAGTACATTAATATCACAAAGCCTTAAGTGCCAGCCATGTCCAAATCAGTTAAAGCATTAAAAAAGCAATACATGTTGCATGGGCCTTCATTTTCTAGACAATAAAAACAAATAAACTGGAATGATTATTCATAGGTTCACAGATAAGTACTAAGCTCATTATCCTTGTGGACCATTTTAAGCCTAGCCAATTACCCCATGTAAGAATCAAACACTGCACCTTGTGTCTGCAGGGTAAACACCTTGACCATTATGCCAACCTCTCTGCCATTACAGACTGATGGTATTCCTCTGTAATTTCAGAAAAAAATACTTTAATGAGAGACATTGTATAAGTATGATGCAAAATCAGAGATGATCTTCAAAATCAGAGACAGAAAAGAGACAGAGTACTCTAATCCACTTAAAAGGTTAACAATACTTGCTCAATCTTCTTATAAAAATAAGACCAGAGGAGTTACAATTCTATGGAAAAAGACTTTCTTAAATCCCCAAATCATTTACAAACATGTAGATAATGATGGAATCATGGCCTTAGTTATACTTAAGTTTAATAATCGAATTTGGACCCTGGTTAACTTATACAGGTTCCTGGGTATGGGGTTGGACTAGCTAAGAAACACTTAGACTTTATTACAACTGCTTCTAAAGGTAATATTATACTAGGAGGTGATTTCAATTGTATCACAGATATTAAAGAAACTACCAATAGGAAATCTTCCAGACTATTGTCCTCAGCCAAACAGTTAAAAAATGGACAGAAATGTTTAAATTAAAAGATATCTTTAATGCTTTGGGACCAAATTCTTTACTATTCTCACACCATGACTACAGCATGGGTGCCGGAACCATAGAGCAAGGGGGAGGGGCACACCCCACTTTTGCAGCACTTGCGACTGTCCCAACTTGTCATCACATGCGCAATGACCACATGCCTGTTTGAATAGGTTCTCTTACTGTTATGCAGCAATGGATTTCTTTATTTAACTGATGTTTTGCACTATGCCATTCGGGCAGTTTATTCAGCCACAGATTTCTTTACTGCAGAGCTGGGGATATGCATGCAGACCTAAGGTACTGTATTCAGCATTATTAGTGTGTGTTTGTGTGTGTGTGTGTGTGTGTGTGTGTGTGTGTGTGTGTGTGTGTGTGTGTGTGTGTGTGTGTGTGTGTGCATGTGAAAATGCCCCCAACAGGACACAGGCTCAAACCCTGTACCTTGGGTGCAGGTAAAAAGAGCCTAAAGTCCCTAGCCACCATCACTTATGAATTTATGCCTCACAATTTTGTTCTGTTCCTCATTAAATCTCTGGTTTTCATGAGCAGTAAAACAAAACCTTTTATGCTAGCAATTTTCTAAGTTTATAAGATCAGTATTTGAAATGTGTCCTTATTTTGGGACTGTATTCTCCCATTATTGGCTTTGTTCTGTATTTTTGTGCCAAGATGTTGAGAGCTATGGTTATAAGTGAGAACTGAATTCACTAAATGATAGCCATTTAAGTTTGTCTTTCTGTCTTTCAGGAAACTGCTGATTTAGCTTAGTGGTATGTTGTTCTGACTGTAGTGCACAGGGTTCTGGGTCCAAGACTTGGCAGTAAAATGTACAGTGATAACATAACATTTTATGCAAGCAACTTTCCAAAATTATACAAGCAATGTTTAAAATGTATCCCTAGTGCTTGGCCTTTTGTCCCCCCCCCCAATTGAAAATAAGCACAAGAAGCTGTGCAACATGCCTATGGCTTGCACTACTGTGATTCTGTATTTGAATTTTTATATATATAATATATATTGTGGGTAGAAGTAGACTGCTATCATGGAAATGTTCTGAATAGGGAAGTTTTGTCATTACTGGTGCATGCATTTTGCTTCATTGCCGACTGGAAAAATGTTCAAACAATAAATTTAAAAAGTACTCTAACTTAAGTCTAACAAGTGTGCTATATTATACAAGGAATATAATTTAATAAAGTCAGGAAGGTGTATCAAAGAATGCATGTATGTTTCTTGTTTTGTGCACAAGGGGTCTCTGATTTAAAAACAGCCCAAAGGTAATATTTATCCACCACTGGCCAGATGCATTTTCTTTAGATATGGTGTGGGTTTTAATGCTGTTTCAATGAATGTGAGTTTCAAGGGCAGAGAAGTTTTAATGCCAAATCTATTTTCATTGTGAGACAGTATTGCTTTGTTTAGCAGCTATCTGTTAGTGTTTGTGCATTGTGCTATAAAATGTAAAATCCAAATAATCATTGTAGAAGTAAAGCAGTATGCACACAATCGTGTTTATGGTAAATGGGGTGAAATAGCCAGTTAATGGAACATTGGAATGGCTGCAGAAGGACTCTGGTGCTATATTTTGGTTCTGTTCTTCAGGAGTGGGTGGGTTGTGCAATTATGTATGCAAATTTTATGTTAATCAGTGTGCAGATTTGTACCTATTTTTCATGGGTCTGAATGTTGTGGAGAGATGGATATATACCAGAGAGGCTACCACTGTTCCAGAACAAACTATCCATAAAAATGAAACAAAGCTCATCCATCCATATTCAAATGCAACTTGGATTTAAGGATGGGCAATAGAAAATGTACTACAGGATTGCCCCTCATGCCACAAATGGATAGAGGCAGTTCTTAAATGCTGCCTCCCTTATATGGGTCCCCTCAAATTATCTATGGAATGATCACAGTTATTCTCACTAGAGCTGATATACAATTATCAGCCATGGGACAGGTAAGAGCAATCAGAAAATGTTAATTCAAGAATCAAGCACCAAAAGGGAACTGGCTAAACTTAAAAAGTCCTCCCAGTGAACCTATGTTGTAGCAGTAAATAGTTATAAAAAATTGCCCTTTTTAGAACACTAAGTGCCCCTCTCACCCCCCAATCTTCAACAGCTTCCAGTACCTCTGGATTATAGACATGGTACCCAAACTAGAATAGATAAAATTTATATCTCACAAGATCTTTATTCTGAAATCTTGAATTTTTCAATATAACCCTGTCCCTTTTCGGATAATAATTCCCTGTTGTTAACAATACACTTGGAATTCAATCAATTATTACTTCAAGGATTCTTTTATATATCACAAAAATTAAATACTTTAAATCTTGGATAACTTCTGAACTTCAGCTTTTCTTAGAGATTAATTATAAACCTGAAGCAAACACAAAATCAGGTTTGAGATTCTATTAAGGACTATCTATATGGTAAAACCATTAGCTGGTACAAAAATAAAATTAAAGAATGGGACTCAGAGTTACAGCAACTCCAAAATCAAATATTATCTCTTAAATCTAATAAAAACTTAAATGCTACAGATAATAAGAAGAAAACAGAAGAAGCAAATAAGAAATACAATGAAATATTATCCCATAAAACTAATTTAGCTATGGAAAAACTGAAATTAAACTCTTATGGTACTACTCCTAAGCATCTTCATAACCTATCTATGAAAGTTAAGATACAATCAAAAATTAATAACATTGATAGTATCTTTTATGAAGGGAAAAGGAAAAATGTCTCGGACATAGGGGACATTCTGGAGGCTTTTAATTATCATTAGTCAGAGCATCATAAAGATAAAATAAGTACAAATGAATGTGACAAGTTAGAGAATATAGTTCCCAACATAAGAATTCCTGAGGAACTTAAGTTAGATCTACAAAAAACTATTTCTCAAAAGGAAATTATATATGGGATTAAAGGAAGTAAGTCTAATAAAGCACCTGGAATAGATCGCTTTATTATTGAAATTTATAGATTGTTCCCTTCTTCTATAATCTCTCTCCTACATAAAACCTTTCTTGAAGTTCAAACATTAGCAAATATTCCTCCTTCTTGGAGATATTCTCTAATTTCACCTATATGAAAAGAGAATATGGACCCTAATCATTGCAATTCATATAGACCAATTTCTTTGTTGAATAATGATTATAAACTATTTATGTCAATTATGGTCAATAGATTGAAAATGCCCATATCTAAAATAATTAATGAAGACCAAACTGGTTTCATACATAACAGGCATATGCAGAATAATATTAAAAGAGTATTAACTCTGATAGATTACCTCAATAGAGGAAACCATGACCCATTGATAATAGGTCTAGATATTCAAAAGGCATTTGACTCCTTAAATTTGGGTTATTTATTTAAAGTTTTACAGTTATTTGACTACCCCCTTTTTTATAACAATGATAAAGAAAATATATGAAAATAATCTAGCACATGTCAAATTAGGTCCCTTTAATCCAAAGCAATCCAAATCCCTAGAGGTACTAAACAAGGATGTCCCATGTCCCCTATTCTATTTGCTCTGGCCATAGAAATACTTGCCATTTTAATACATAATAACCCAAAGATAAGAGGTGTAAATATATATGACCAATATATTTCTAAAATAATGATGTTTGCTGATGATGTCTTACTTACCTTACCCAACTCTAAGGAAGTGTTAGGTGAAGTGGATATAGTAACAAAAAATTTCCAAACAATCACAGGACTCTCCTTCAACAAATCTAAATCAAAATATTTATTATTAAATAAAAAAAATACATGTTCCAATTAATCATATTATTGGAAACCAAGTTTCAGCTCTAGACTATTTAGGAATAGTCCTAGGCAAGAATATAGAGGAACCCTTACAGCTTAACTATGCTAAAGCCATAGACTTAATCATGACATTAATAAGCAAATGGAATAATTTGTTTATAACATTTGATGATAGGTTACAACCGATAAAAATGGTTTTGTTACCTAAAATATTATATATAGCACAAGTCCTTAAACTTCCACCAGGAAAGAAAATCCTTAAAAAAATCACTTCAACTCTGATGACATTCCTATGGAATCACAAAAGAAATAGAGTGGCATATTCTCATCATATCAGAAAATGGGAACAAGGGGGGGTTAAAATTCCCAGAGGTTGAAACTTATATAAAGGCATATATAATTAAAATAGTGATAAATTGGATAAATCCTAGACACTCTTCCAATTGGAAACAGTTACACTCCATTATACTAATGAATGAACATTATTTATCAAAGAATGCTTTGGTAACTGAAAAAGATAAGATATGACACTATTTAAGTTTAAATTTACAGTACAGTACAACAAAATTAACTAAACTAACACTAATAAACAATATTTTTGATGTGTTTAGAAAATTTATTAACACAAATTTATATATAAAACTGTGGCATAGATTTTTAATACCATTTACTATTACTAGGGATTTCCCTGATAAAACACATAGAGAGATTTTTGGTTTATGGGAAAATAATAACCTATTTTGTTGGTTGCCATGTATTGAAAGCCAACAAGCTTTGAACACACAAAGTATGTTGCCAACCTAAAGCCTATCCCCTAATAACTGGTTGGTTCTTCAAAGTGTCACAGCATAACTCATCCTTCAAAACCGTACCACAAATTATAAACTGGATTTTTGGAATTCTATATAATAATATCAATGTTAAGAATGAATTATCATATCTATATAACACTTTAATTGTCTATAAGACAGCTCTTAAAGATTCTTACTAGCAGTACCTAACTTAAGCATTTCAAGTATCATTATCAATGGAAGATAAAACAAACATTTTATTTTCAGTTAAACTAACTTCTTACTCACAATTCTGGATCATTTTTCATCGAAAATTTCTACACAGATCCTTTTTGACACCTGAGAAATCTCAAAAATGAACCCTTCAAACAGCATGTTATGTTGGAGAGGTCATCTGTCCACTAATGCTGACTGGTCTCATGTTTTTATTACTGTACTAATATTAACCCATATTGGAATCATCTTCTTTTTTCAGCTTTTCCTGGTTAGGGGCCGCCACAGCAGATCACCTGTTTCCATTTCTTCCTGTCCTCTGCATCATGCTCTGTCACACCAACCACCTGCATGTCCTCTCTAACCACATCCATAAACTTTCTCTTAGGCCTTCCTCTTTTCCTCTTACCTGGCAGCTTCATCCTTAGCATCCTTTTCCCAATATACCCAGCCTCCCTCCTCAGCACATGTCCAAACCAATGCAATCTCACCTCTCTGGCTTTGTCTAAAACTGTCCAACCTGAGCTGACCCTCTAATATATGTATCCCTAATCCTGTCTACCCTCGTCACACCCAGTGCAAACCTTAACATCTTTAACTCTGCCACATCCAGCTCTAACTCTTGGCTTTTTGTCAATGACACTGTCTCCAACCCATATAACATAGCTGGTCTCACTACCCTTTTGTAGACCTTCCCTTTCAGTCTTACTGGTACTGTGTCACAAATCACTCCTGACACTCTTTTGCACCCACTCCACCCTGCCAGTACTCTGTTCTTCACCTCTCTTCTACAGTCGCCATTTCTCTGAACTGTAGATCCCAAGTATTTAAACTCATCCACCTTTGCCAACTCTACTCCCTGCATCCTCACCATTCCTCTATCCTCCCTTTCATTCACACACACATATTCTGTATTAGTCTGACTGACCTTCATTCCTCTCCTCTCTAGAGCATATCTCCACTGCTCCAGGGTCTCCTCAACCTGTTCCCTACTCTCACTACATATCACAATGTCATCTGCAAGCATCGTAGTCCACAGGGACTCCTGCCTGATCTTGTCTGTTAACCTGTCTATCACCAGTGCAAATAAGAAAGGGCTCAGAGCTGATCCTTGATGTAATCCCACCTACACCTTAAATGCATCTGTCACTCCCACTGCAGATCTCACCGCTGTCATACTACCCTTGTACATATCCTGTACCACTCTTCTCTGCCACTCCCAACTTCCTCATACAATATCACAACTCCTCTCTAAGCACCCTGTCATATGCTTTCTCTAAGTCCACAAAGACACAATGCAACTCCTTCTGACCTTCTCTGTACTTCTCCATCAGCACTCTCAGAGCAAACATCACATCTGTAGTGCTCTTTCCTGGCATGAAACCATACTGCTGATCACTAATCATCACCTCCCTTCTTGACCTAGTTTCCACTACTCTTTCCAATTTCATGCTGTGACTGATCAGTTTTATCCCTCTGTAGTTACTACAGCTCTGCACATCACCCTTATTTTTAAAAATCGGTACCAAAACACTTTTTCTCCACTCCTCCGGCATCATCTCACTTTCCAAGATTTCATTTAACAATCTGGTTAAAAATTCCACTGCCATTTCTCCTAAACACCTCCAAGCTTCCACAGTTATGTCATCTGGACCAACAGCCTTTCCATTCTTCATCCTTTTCATAGCTATCCTTACTTCCGCCTTGCTAATCCATTGCACTTCCTGATTCAATATCCCCACATCATCCAGCCTTCTCTCTCTCTCATTCTCTTCATTCATCAGCCCCTCAAAGTACTCTTCCCATCTGTTCAACAGATTCTTCTCGCTAGTGAGGATGTTTCTCACATTATCCTTTACCACCCTTACCTGCTGCACATCTTTACTAGCTTGGTCTGTCTAGCCAATCGGTACAGGTCCTTTTCTCCATCCTTAGTGTCCACCCTTTCATACAACTCTCTATATGCCTTATCCTTAGCCTTTGCCACCTCTCTCTTTACCATGCACCTTATCTCCTTACACTCCTGTCTACTTTCTTCATCTCTCTGACAATCTCACTTCTTTGCCAGCCTCTTTCTCCAGATACTCTCCTGTACTTCCTCATTCCACCACCAGGTCTCCTTGTCCTCCTTCCTCTGTCTAGATGTCACACCAAGCACCTTTCTAGCAGTCTCCCTTACTAGCTCTGCCATAGTTACCCAGCTATTCAGTAACACTTCACTGCCACCCAGTGCCTGTCTTAACTCTTGCCTGAACTCCACCTCACAATCACCCTTTTTCAGTTTCCACCATTTGATCATTGGTGCTGCCCTCACACTCCTCCTCCTCTTCTTGATCACCAGTGTCATTCTACAGACCACCATTCTTTGCTGCCTAACTACACTTTCCCCTGTCACCACTTTACAGTCTCCAGTCTCCTTCAAACTGGCCCTCCTGCATAGGATATAATCCACCTGTGTGCATCTCCCTCCACTCTTGTATGTCACCCTATGCTCCTCCCTCTTGTTAAAATACATATTCACCACAGCCATGTCCATTCTTTTTGCAAAATCCACTACCATCTGACCTTTTGCATTCCTTTCCTTAACACCATACCTACCCATGACTTTTTCATCCCATATGTTCCCTTCACCAACATGCACATTGAACCATAAAACCATATTGGAATGAGATTAACAAATTTCTTCAAGATATCTATACTGACATATTTGTTTTGACAAAGTCTTTAATTTTATTGACTGTTGTTAATAATGATAATATGAAGAAAGATAGCCTGTATTTGTTGTGGACAATGTTAGCAATAGCCAGAAAATGTAAAACTAGAATATGGAACTCTAATGTAGTACCCACAATGGAGGAATTCCTATCATCACTGAAGAAATGCATACTAATGGAGAAAAGAACTAAAGAGTTAAGAACTTTTCCTAAGCCACTGGTTAATAGTCCGTGGAGCAAAGTTTTAAATTTGATTGATACCCTACAGATGGAACCAAACTCTTCCTAACTATCATATTTATATATTAACTTATTATTTAACTACAACTGTTTTTATCTGAATCCTTTTTGTCAGGCTGAATGTAAATACTGTAAATAGTTATTGAATGTTATGAATGTATTACATTATTGTGTTATTTCATCAAAATCAAAATCATTTGAGTAAAAAAAAAAGTTAATAGAACAAAAGGATTTACAGCAACATGCATTTTGCGAACCACAAAATTAATGAAACTCTAATGACTACCATTATTGACTGACTGTAAACCTCAGTGACATTTAACCTTCAGAGATTTATCAGAAAATGAAGACGTGTGTGAATGTCTGGCAGTTAGTGCACAACATTAAGTCTCTATGCTCTTTATGAGTTGTTTTCTGTAGCCAACGATGGAAGGATTGAGTTTTTATTCCTTCATTTGTCTATGGTATGACTCTGAGAAAGTCATTTAACCAGGCAGCGCTCCTGGCATTATAAACTTGTTTTAACAATCATCTGGTAAGCTCTTATCTATAACAAATATTCTAAATTTGGTTTAACAATCTGGCAAGCTGTGGCATTAACAAAAATATGTGTGCACACACTCATAAAAAGCTGAAAAATCTAACACAAATTACCGCACTGACTCCCTAATAAAATCTTTCTTATTCAGTTTTCCAAAACATGTACAGTGCAATTAGACAAAAAACAAAAGTGGCATTAATTATAAAAAGTGAATTAGATTTCATTGTAAGGACAGATGTTGCATGAGTATATTATGGAAAACAAACATTAATACTAATAAACTGAAAAACAATGTGGGGAATTTAATAAAGCCTACACATTTTTTTTCTATGTAGGCATCGCACCACACTGCTAACATGGCTGCGAACATTTTTAGATTCAGTAAGAGCTGCTGAGCAGTGCCCACGAGTGTGCCAACATGAAAACTTCCGTAGCATGCATAAGCAGGTGAATCTCATGTAAATGAGGCAAGAAGAGTGCTCCAGCAAGCAGATAGCCAACTCTGCAGACTCTGTGTCAGTGTCCATAGTGTACATGGAAAAATTCCATGTACAGGAATATAGACAGAAAAAGGGGCTGGAAAAATGTGGATAGATGGACAGAAATGGCATACCATGTAAAGATATGAGCAACACTATCCTTTGTGTGTCTGACAAATTAAAGGAAATAAGTTTTTTTTTTTTTTTTAATAATTTGAGCATGTTTGCATGACATGCCACAATGTGCAAGCATTCTTTATATAAAAAAAAAAAAAAAATGGGAAAAAGAAAATTAATATTATGTGACAGAAATAAATTACAGGACCCTGCATGGAGTATCTACAATGCTGCATTGGTGCTGTTGCTAATATAGTAGGGCTTTGAAGCATGTAGTTTCCAGGCTGTGAGCATGGATCCCTATGCAAATGAGGTGGAGTTACTGAATAGCACAAAGGGGTAATCGTGTCTGCATATCCCCTTCGTATAGGCAGAAAACCATGTTGTTATTTACAGAGGAGGCAGCTGACATCAGGGGAGGGTGTGTCCAATGACTTCTAAGCTTATTTTAGCTTGTTTGCATGGTGCACCTCAGTGCTGAGCATATCCTTAAAGAGGGGTGTGTGCACTCACTTCTATGCTTTGATTAGCTAAGGGAGCGAGTTTCAGCATGTTTGTGAGGTGCGCCTCCATGCTGAGCATGGAAGTCTGTAGGGGTGTGTACACTGACTGATAAGCTTTGTTTCCCTTTGGGTTGAGTTTTCGTATGGCGAGCTGCAGTGCTGTTTGTATCTAAAACCCAGTGACATATTAATTAGTTTTGACCTCTGTTTAATTTAAAATAAGGCCATTAAATGATGTTAATGGTATACTAGGCAGGTAGAATGCATCATATAAAGCCAATCACACAATCAGCACCTACAGCAGAGCACTATATAGTAGGTATACACCCTACAATCTGATTTTTCTCTCATACTCTGCACCATTGGAGTTCAGAAATTTTAACTGAGAGAATGCTAGGGGGCTGTTAAAGGTCTGCTATATCTGTATGTGCTAGATGCTGAAGTCAATGCAGCTGCTGCTGACAATAGGTCTAGACAGAGAAGGGGAAGAGAGTTCCGACCCAGGGTAACTTTCCATGAGCTGGAAATTGTAGAACAGTACAGGGTGGACAGGGGCATACTACAAGAACTCGGTGAGCTCTGCTGCCCTCAACTCAGGCCCAGAGCCAACAGAGGGGAAGCCGTTCCAACGGAAACAAAGATATGTGCATTCCTTAGGATACCAGCTACAGGTACTTTCCAAAAACCAACTGGGGACATGATGGGGATATCACAGGCATCTGCTTCTAGGGTACTCCACCAGTTCCTGGATGCCATGCTATCACATACCAGTGAGCACATTTATTTTCCCCTCACCCCTGAGACGAGGGCCAGCAATATGCAACACTTCTACCATGTAGCACACTACCCTAATGTACTGGGTGCCATAGATTGCACTCATGTACACATCAAATCACCACCCAGTGAGAAGTGTAGAATCTACATCAACTGCAAGGGCTACCACTCCATCAACTGCAAGGTCATGTGCAATGCCCAGGGAATTATCATGAATGTGTTTGCTGGCAACCCCGGCAATTATCATGACTCCCATATCTGGCATGCATCAAAGCTGGACCAGATGTTTGCTAGGGGACATCCCACATGGCCTTTTACTGGGGATGATGGCTATGCACTGGAACCGTTATTGATGACACCCATCAGAAATGCATATACACCCACTAAAGAACGCCATAATGAGGCACATGCACAAACTAGGAACATCACAGAGCATGTGTTTGGGCTTCAGAAGTCACGGTTTTTGGTGTCTTGATATATCTTTTGGAGCTCTGCAGTACTCTCCAGCTACATGTGCCCATATGTTGACAGTATGTGCCATGCTACACAATATTATCCTGTAGAAACATCTGGAGCAGGATCAGCAAAGGGAAGGGATACATAGCCCCCACCAGTGCCTATGTCACCGCAGTCACAGGAGGACTCAGAGGAGAAACCCCTTGATGATGCCCCTGTAGGCAGACATAGGCATACCCAGTACACCCTGTCTTTGGATAAGTGATAATGCATAGCACATTCACTGACAACCTAGGGCCCTAGGCACTGACACCTTACTCCTACTAACATACATATAGTAACATTGTTTATGCCAGACAACCCACACAACCTGTACCTATGATGTGTTGGCTATGTACTGCTTGCATCACACAGAGTCAGCTCTGAACTACAGTTCTGTCAACTGCTGCATTCACAAGGTAAGTCTCTCATGTACACACTACTTGTAAAGATTGCTATAATATGGTATCATATGTATGGATCTGCTGTATTTATGCAAGAACATATAGTGGGCTATGTGGACAGAAGCAATATCCACATGAGACTACAATTATCCAGTCCAATAGTATGTGTTCCCTAATAATCACTAGGTCTCATAATTGGAATATGCACTACATCAGTCAAGGGAGATGTTAAACAGTGGGGTCACATGATATTTGGACTACTGCCTATCCCAGCAGATCATGTGCTGTTGTTCCCCCACCCCCCAACACAACAGTGTTCCCATATAACTGCTTTAACAGTAAGTCAGCAATGGTATATCAGCCGACTAGGCAATCTCAGGGTTATAACATAGAACCTGATCACACATTGTATGGCACACATAACACAGGAATAACAATGTACATATTTATGCTGTTGATTGTGTGATGAATGACCCCACTGTGTCTGACAGCCTGTGTGCCTCAGTGAACTTGGGAAGTTAAAATGGGTGATGGTGTTGATGCTTCTAATCTGGAAGTAGGTACATATTTTGCATATGAGGTATTATTATGTTGGTGTTTTGACAGACTGTCAGTCTGTGTGTGGTGTAACATTATGAGCCTCAGTCACATATTAATTACAGCAGACAGCTGGGGAATGCCGTGGACATTTTGGGTGATGTGCAGTCCTGCAGAAACAGGGACAGATGTCAGTGTCTGCAGTGTAATAAATCTGTTCAAAGCCCAACAAAATGGGGTGCAAATGTCCACAAATAGGGGCATATGTTAAATACTTCTCTCATAAATGTAAACAGTTGTTAAAATAACAGGGTTTGTTTCAAGTTGTTTTTTTCTGAAGGATTTTAAGTCAGATACTCAAATGCATGTCACTATTTAGTAACTTCAATCCTAAGTTCATCCAAGTGATTTGCCAGAAAATCACAAAGTTTATGAGAAACAGACCAAAACTATGAGCCAAATCTCTGGGCATTCTACAAAACTCTGGACAGTTGAGCAGTATAGTGTGCAATATACAAAATCCTAGACTGGAGTACAGGCCTGGAGTCACTTTATAAGTACTGACAGTCACACTAGGCATGCCCAAACAGTTAAAATGAGTGCAATTCTGTTGCCCCATCATCAGAGTGACCTATTTTGTATAGATATGTATTTAGATACAGACATATACGTATAAATATCCATCTGTCTCTATCTCTCTCTGACATACATAGTATATCTATCGCTAATTAGTGTCAGCTAGATATATCATGATATATATAGCTATATATATCACATTGATACATAGACTCTCCCCATATATCTACATAACACATATGCATATCATACATGCACACAGCTACAGTTATATAGATATCCCTGTTAATTACATAAATATGTGTGTGGATGTCTGTATTGTCCTACATACCCTGATAATGGCGAGTAAATCTACACTATCACACATCCATACTGTTGCTCAAAGGATCAGAACTAAGGGTGCAACAGTGCATAATCCAGTTACCTACAGACCCCTGTGCCTGCTGGATGTCAGCATGTAGAGAGATGCAGCTGAGCAGGTAGTGTAATATATAATGTTGTCAGTGCATACATGGACAGGGCACATTGTTCCTGCCCACAGGTTTGCCTATATAACTGCAAGCAGCCACATATGGCCATACTGGTAAATGTAGACACATAGCTAGAATAATAACAGTTATCCCACTGCTAGGATACTAGATGCAGATAACAGTATGAATCAATATCACTCTCCAGTTCACAGATGCTGTTCAACACACACCACATTTGTGTAATGCACAAGCACTGCACCTGCAGTCACATATTCAACAGACTCAACCTGTGGTTTGTGCGATAAGCAATGTAATCTATAGTAAATAACACTAGATAGGTAGGAATTCTAATCTCACTCCAGACTACTTGGTGTGTGTGTGTTTGTGTATACCCCTGAAAAACAACTGCCATGCCCTCGTGGGCTGTCCACCTGCAATGGTTATGCACTTTTGTACCTGAAACTTTCTGCTGGCTTCCACACTGCCCTCTTCTACAAGGCCTGATGATGTCATACACCTTAAGACTACCAGCTGACAGTGCAGTATCAAGACTTAAGCCATGGTGTGTGAAATAACTACTGTGATCTAAAGTGTGTAACACTAGATAGGTAGGGGTTCTAATCTCACTCCACTCTACATGGTGAATGTGTGTGTCCTGATGGCATAAACATGATAATTTTGGTAACATAGAAATAGGTAGGGTTTTGTAGTCTTTTATTTGTAGCATGTGATATGGCCCCACAAAGGACTGACCAGAGCAAGGCCTGCTGATGCCATCAAGCATAATATGTCCTGAAATATTAGTACTAGCAGACATGAGATGTGCTGTGTGCATCACGTACTGTGATCTGTAGTGTGTGCCATTCCACAGGTAAATGTTCTCATCTACATACAGCCAACTTGCACTACATGTGTGCCCTGGCATGTCCTGTACTCAGTGATTAGAAGTGGTGCTAGCCTCAATGTAGCCATGGTTGTGTGTGAGCTTGTTAGAGAATTTTACATCATGTTATTGAACCACAGGATGTTTGAACTTTACTGGCATATGGCCATAGAGCACTCACAATCATAGACATATTTATACCTGCAGTTACAGGATTAGTACATATTGCTCCAGTCCAAGAGGGACATAGGCATATAGCCTGTGTTGAGACAATGGTCACCCAGCCCATCATATAGATGGCATGTGGTGAGATGCACTGAGGTGCTCTGTGTGCCATTAGGCAGTGTTCAGTTTCAAGGGTGGGTTTAAGTCTGCCAGACAAATCTCTCCCACAAGCATGTACTACCAATGTCACATACAAGGTTAATGTCCTTACAGTGGGTTATCCATCTACTATGGCTCCTACAAATAGGCAGCATATGCAATAAAGCAGGAACTCTTTGCCCTGTATGCAAGGCACAGATCACTTCTGCGTAGTCTATATGCCACAGGTTAGAATGACACTCATTGTGAACTATCCTCATTGAACACATACCGGAGATGTGAAGTGACCTTGTGAGGGAGGGACCATACTGGCGTGTGCAATTGCCAGCACTGTGTAGAAAGGTACATCACCAAATGATTGTTGCACTCAGATATTGGCATACTGAGTGAAGAGTACTTGGATGGTATGAGCATGTCACTTTCAGGGGGCTGTGGCCTCAGCTATGCCATATGATTCCTGCCATACCACTATAGAGACAAGGTGATCTGATGCACATTAAGAGGAAACCTGTGTGGCCAGGTCTGTGTGCCCAGTTTGTTCACCACTGAGTATGTATATCACATGTTGCAACTGATGTGCTACTTACCAGGTACATAGGTGTAACTAATGGAACTGATACTACATATATATTTGTATGGAGTTTTTGGCTATTACTATGTCAAAAGGCATGTGTTCTTGCAGGATAGTGACATACCACAGAGACTCTATGAGTGCTCACAATTTGCAGACAACAGCCAACACTGTTAGCCACAGTCAGTCAGCAGTCATGTGTATTGTGGTTGAATGGATTCCAAGCAGTAGAGGACCCAGGGCTGTGCCCTCTTGAGCACTTCTGCTGACAGATCAGATATTGGAGGTGGATGTCCATCTGTTGTGTATGTGTGCCAGCAATGGACCACTTAGTAACCTCACAATGATAGTATCATGGATGCCTAAGTGGGTGCTTTGTAAATGTTGCCTGAGCAGAGGATATAGTCAGAGAGCTTGGCTAAGTCTAGGGAGTTGTATGCTCTGATGCAGCCTCACCCATGTCCATGGTGACTGCCTTGGAAATGTCCACCACATGTAACAGTCATGCTCCACCTGTCACACATCCAGACAGTGTACAGTCACCTGTGTATAGAACACATATATGTGTGCTAATCAGCTCCATGATGATTGCCCCTACAGCCATACAGATACGGATACTCAATCAACAGGTGTATAGTTATGTCAGCCAGTGGATGCGCCACCTCTGTGCAAGGGTATAACAGCTGTCATTGTCAACTCATCTGGTGTGCAGCCAGTAGTGTCAGTATAATTGCAAAGGTGTCCCAATGGTGTTAGTAATCCTTGTCAGATCACATGTGGGATGCAGCCTAGAATGTTAACATGTGCAATAAATGCTGTGTATCTTCCAATGAGAGGCCAGTTATGAACTGCTCTGTAAATATGGTTATGGGACGGGTTGTAGGAATGCCATGTGTCACATGTGGTAGGGACTATTGATGCAGACAGTTGGGTGTATAGGTTAGGTATGATTCCAAACCCATCACATGTGGCATCATGTTGTATGAGATCACCGACAATCTGGGCCTGTCCTTTGAGGTCACACATGTAACTAACCTGTGCATTATGGTTCTGCTTTGTGTGGGAGGCTACTTTTGTGACTTACCTTGTCTACTCAACATCACAACTACACTATGTGCTTTTTTTAACTGAGGAGGTAGTGCCTCCATGTTGGGGGGGGCACCAGTATCCCAACTGACATACAGAACTCTGCACCTGATATTGCATAGCCTGGGAATAGCAGTTGTCTACCAGACAGGTTCGCCGAGCCATGATGAGCCTGTGTCCCTCCTGTTACATACAGGTGAATTCATGTAATTGTAATGCTGCTAACATAATGCATAGGTGTAGAGCTATGCATACTTGCCTGTCTCATCTGAAGGGAGAGGTGCAGTTACCCTATGTCAACCATCCCATAGCAGGTAATATATGTCCATCTTAACATATATGTCTATATTGTGTGCAAAGGGGGTACGTGCCATTAGTTATAAGGAGACGGATCTGTGGCCAGATCTCACCTGGAAGGACCTCACAATGGCGGGGGCTGTACTGGTCATCAATATTGGTAAACACATGATGCACTATGTTTGTTCCCTATGTGGGGGTGTCACGGCACTGCTCGAGGGCATTGTAGGTAAGGACCTGGACCATCCTTTGGGCAAGTGAGCCACAGCATGACTAAGCAACACAGTATGTACATATTAAACTTCCCTAACATGCTTTTCTGTGCTCTCTACAGACACCTTGCATGACTCTCTTCCTGCAACACTTACTTACATAGAGGACAACGAGCAGATAGTGCCAAGCAGTATCCCCAGACCTCTGAGTCATGTCACCTGAAATGCCATGATAAAAGTTACTATGGATATGAGCACTGACACTGGCATACACCTAGTGACACTGGAGCAAATACTGTTACTTTTGCTCAAGGCCATCATGCCTATCGACTATAACTGGTGGAGCCCATTGACTGCTACACTATGCAATGGATGTCACACTTATGTCTCATTCCACCAACCATGGCCTGACATGGTATATGACAATATTAGTCCTGCAGGCTTTGCTGGAAACTGTGTATGTCATGTACAGAGTTTTATGTCAGCTGGTGGATAGGCAAGTGTCTGACAGTCATACTCTGGGAAGATAGCAGTGGAAGACCTGTACTGCAATGATGCCAGTCACCAGTGGGGTTCACCATCATCCATTATTGGCATACACCATCTGCCTATTCTCTCTCTGTAGTCACAGCCACTGTCAGTGACCTTTGACTGAGTACATTAGCAGGTGATTGCATACTGGGAGCTGTTACAGACTCCTACACAAAACAACAGTTATCCAGGATGGTGTAAGACAAAGTCAGTTGTATTTTGAGCCACTGACAAAGACTAACTGCTAATGACTGTACAATACTATCCTGTGGGACATCATCCACCCCTGCAAAATATTGTAGTTTCTGCACCCCGCAAAACAGTTGAGCCATTACACATGTAGTTATGGACACAGAGAGTAATGTAGCCATTGACTTTCACTGGTCGTTAAGATGTGGGGAATGCATTCAGTGTTGTACTCCTTACACAGACAGGCTTGGGATGCAAATTCCAGACTGTCACTGCTATACTGAATGTGGCAGTCATCACAGCTATCATTGTGTGTAATGGCACCCTTGCTATGTCACTACACAGGCATTTCCTACAACTGTAGCAGCCACAAAGGTTCCATAGTACACCAATACAAGCCTAGATAACATGTCCTATAGAGTACGTGTCATGACCGTACATGTGTAGTCTGTCCCCTAAATGCTTCATAGGGGGTTGTCTGGCTCCATACAGGAAGGTGTTGGATCCCACTCTCTACCTCCTCAGTATCTATAACAGGACTAACACATCTCACCTGTTTTACACACCTACAACATCACTGTGGTATATGTAGTACATGCTGAACAGACAGGTATGTAACACAGACAGTGCATCATACATGAAACATGCCCCCCATGCATGTGAAGTACACATCAGCTGCAGAACATAACAATCATAATGGGTGTTGGGCAGCTGTCTGTACTGGACACATGATATTTGTAGATGGGTTATCTCCATCATCACAGCTTCTAGATGCATGAGTTCCCAAACCCTGGAGACACTTACCAAGGGTAGCAGATCTGTTCACAGATTAGGGATGCATGAATACACCGAATGCCACCATTTTCCTTGTTAGCCTATTATACACATATGAACCCATGGAGCCATGCAATTATAGTGCTGTATGTTGCTGAAGACATATTTCTGCTGTGCTGACATGCCATCCTGTGCTACTTTATTGTCACTGTGTATCCATAGGTTATCAAAACTGACTCCTGAAACAGAAACATATACAAGTCCATGACACACCTGTCATCTTGTAACTATACATCCATTACAACATCATGCAACATAAGGTACACAAAAGTATGTGGCATATTCGTGACAAATGCCAGCATATGGTATCTGATGTTAACCACTACAAGTGGCATAGCTAAACAACACCATATTACTCAAGTACATGTCAACTAATATAGTCACCCTGTGCATCAGATACATAGCTTCATTTCCCTGCATCAATGGTGAGGATGACAGGGATGTGGCACAGGTATCATCACTTGCAGAGAGTGTTGTGTGGGGGTGCAGGAGGCCTAGGCTGACCCAAACAGTTGACAGCATATGTGTGAGTCAGGAAGGGAAGCAGGTAAGATGGACCATGGAAAGGTGCCATGTGTGTCTGTAGGTGATCTGTATTTCACAGTGGTATGTGAGTTTGTGCATGTACACAGTCAAGCTCAGTGCTAGCCCTATATTTGTGTATGTTGGACAGCTGTTGACCATACATGGTAGAGTTGACAGTTCACCATCTACAGTCCCAAACCTGGGAACTGGCTCTGCTAGCAGTTGCATTGGCACCTCCATCTCCAAGGTCAGAAGTGGTGCTAGTACCTGATGGTGACAGCTGTCTGCTGGGACTGTATCCTCCATGAGAACACCAAGGACCATGAGCCCATGGCCTGCCATGTCATGGTTTGGACAGCACACTCCCCTCTGTAGCGCTGGATGTACTGCCACTATGGGAGTGTGATTGTGCATGGCCACATGGACTCTCAGCAGATGGAGTTGCTAACCTATGTCCATGGGACCGACACTCAACTCCAAGCACACGTTCCAGCACAGACAATGTGCAGTTCAAAACAGACACTGTCTGTCTCAGCCCACCTTCTGTCAACTGCATCAGACAACTGATCCAGGGTGTGCGCAATGCAGTGGAGGCAGTCAAGGATGTCAGACTGTGCTACATCCATAACCCTAAGCACACATCTGGTGTTCTGTTTAGAATGCTCCTGTACCTCCATGACAGCCTGAAACATGGTCGGAGTGGCCTGTGATGTGACACCTGCAACAGGTGGTGCATGGACAGCAGGCCTCCTACAAGCACCCCTGTCAATCCACCTGTGTGGGACCTCACCAGCTCTCTGGCTATGGCCAGTGTCTACACTCACTGGAGCCATAGTTGCCACACTTTCTTGTTCAGTCTCCCCACACTCTGACTGTTCAATATCTGTGTCCTCCAGGGACTGGGTATTTGTGGGCATACTGACTGTGTGCAGTGACAATGCAGGCAGAAGAGCAATGTCTACCTATTGGACAGATTCAGCCCCCAACACCCCTACCTGTGCCTCACTGTGGCCAACATCATCATCAGAGTCTGAAGAAACACAGACATCAGGTTGTGTAGGGAATAGAGATCAACTCCCATGGTCACCTGTAATAAGAAAGAAAAAAGTGGTACATGAATACCTGCACTATTGTTATGAAAAATCCACCAATACTCATAATAAAGAACCACAATTAGATTAGCTGTCAAATTTTTCCTCTCTGCTTTCATCCAAAATAGACTTCCTCAGAACAAAATACACATTCATCCAAAAGAGAAGTACAGGAGCAAACCAAGGCTGGCAGCAAAAATCAGCATAAATCCAGCAGTCACTAAGGCTCATTCAAGCAGCAAAAATAAATGCTAGTTCAAACAATGACTGAATCCAAGCCAAATACAAATAAAATCCAAGCCGTTTTATTGGTAAGCGCTTTCACCCAGTGAGGGCTTTTTCAAACCATAAAACCAAATGACAATGAGTTGAAACCTGAAACAATAGGAGGTAACTGGGTGAATAAACTGAGAACTCGTGTCTACAAATCTACAAAAATTACAACAATTACAGGGAACAGTACCCACAATACTGTTCAAAGGCTCATTAGGCTGTCAAGCATTTTATGTAGGCAAGACAGATAGACAGCTACGAGATAGGGTAAGGGAACACCTTTATCATATCGGCATACTGTCGCCAAGCAGTGCACTTTCTAAACACATCATAGACAGTGATAACACACATTCTTTAGTATTCCTAGTTTTACAGATTAATGAACCCAGTGTTAGGGGAGGGGATATATGCAATTACACTGAAACACTGGAATTAAAATGGATCATCAGACTTAGAGCAGATTGCAGACCAGGTTTGAATGATAAGATTCCGTTGAAACCTGTTCTCAAGAATAGGAGACTAACTCTGAAATAAATACACATATTTTAGACTTTTAATAAAATGTTTTATATCTGTTTATATTCAGAGATGTGTATTTTTATATATATATATATATATATATATATATATATATATATATATATTTTTTTTTATATATATATTTGTCATACATATATATTGTTATTGCATACTGTGAAGTTTTTATCAGGAATAGGAAGTGATGCCAGCTCAATTTCCTTATAAAATGTAACTTGATTTTATTCAATGTTTGTTTCTTATGGTTTGAAAAAGCCCTCATTGGGTTAAAGTGCTTACCAATAAAACGGCTTGGATTTTATTTGTATTTGGCTCGGATTCAGTCATTGTTTGAACTAGCATTTATTTTTGCTGCTTGAATAAGCCTTAGTGACTGCTGGATTTATGCTGATTTTTGTTGCCAGCCTTGGTTTGCTCCTGTACTTCTCTTTTGGATCATTTACTTACTTTATTAGTAACAGGAGCATTTGGACTGTGGTAACACTTACTCTTACAGTGTACTTTATTTGTTTCATTTCTTATCATGGTGACATGGCTGAACAAGTTGACATAGAATTGCCTTTTAACTTAGAAACCACATTGCAATCATTACAATCATCCAAGAGCCTGAATAGGTTTTTGCAATATGTATGTGAGGAGAATAATCCATTGATGACGTTCAAAGTGTCTGAGGTTTAGACCGAGGCTGGGACATCATCAGAAGTGTTAAATGACCTTACAGAGTGTTTTGAACAACTTGAAGCTGATTTTTTTTTTATTAAAATGTTTACAGACCCAAAGACAACACTTTGAAGTCTGTATCCAGCGTAGGATCATTCCAAGAGGTCTACGTGTACCTAAGATGCCGACGACAGGTTCCACTTATCCAGAGTTGTTGTACAAGTGGCAACAACTCAATCTGGAGGTCAGTATTAAGTACATGACTTTACTTAATGAGTTCTTCTTTCTGAAGAACTGTTATTGAGGGAGAAGATCAAGAATTCACAAAACTTTATTTCTACTAATTTTCCTACAGTTACTGTAGGCAGATTAACAGAGTGACTGTTAGACAATGTTTTCTTGTAAGAAAAGAAGCTACTTGAGCATAAATGCTCTAAAATACGGAGGGACACAGTAGATTTCATAAATGGCCAAGTCTTTTCTTGGCCGAGGACAGAATTTAATAGAAATAATAATGTTAATTTTAATAGAAATAACAATGTTAATACTATTAGTTATACTAATGTTAACGGTTCTTCTATTTTGTCTACTGAGAATAATGGTGCTGTGAGTATTGTGAATTCTAGTTTAAATCGAGGGCCTATCTCCAATGTTCATCTATCTGAAACTGTTAATGTCATTCATGATGTGGATGTTAACCAAGGCACACAGATGGTTAGCAGTGTGAATATAGGTAATGACTTACATGAACACACTAATTGTACTAGTGATATGCTTGGAAATACACAGCCCACTACCTCAGTACAGACTATATCCACTGACCCACCCAGTGTTACTTTGCAACCACTTCCAGTTCCTTCTGTTAGAAGGAAACAGCCCCCTTAGGTGTACATGGGTCTATCCCTACCCCATAGACGAACAATACAGAGGAGGGAGGAACAGGTCCATGAGTCAGGGCAGACAGAAAAGGAAAGCCTCAGGAGGAGAATTTATGGGACAAACACTGAAAAAGATGTGGGACAAAGTCCTGAGACATTGGTTTGGAATCTTTCAGACAGGGTGTTATCTGAGGATGAAATAGAGATCCTAAACAGCGGTCTATCTTTTATACCTTCTGTTAGGAGTCAAATCACAGACACTGTTGTAGATGTGAGGTTGTTTAGTCAGAATGTCCAGCTTAAACTGGACTTTGGTATTTCCTCTAAGGACACCATGCATAATAAGATCTTTAAAAAAACTAGTACTTATGTACCGGTATTATATCCCCTACTAGATGCTTTTACTAAAATAATGGAGGATGATCTACATACCTTAGATCAGAACAACAGGAAGAAAAAGTGGTACGGGAATTTAACCCCTAGATTGAGGACAGTATTGAACAACTTGAGGGATGATAAGAACCTCATTATCAGACCAGCCAATAAAGGTGGACCCATACTGCTTTTTAATAGTGTTGATTATTTACAAAAAATTATTCTCATGTTAAGTGACTGTGATTTTTATGAAACAATTAGTTTGGATGAAGTCTGGAGTAAGGTGTGTAACATATCATACATGTTGCAAGACTTATTACTTAATGAAGTTATAGATGAAGACTTATATAATTTTTTACATGTGATAGATCCCTTGACTCCAGTCATTCAAGGCCTTCCCAAGGTACATAAAAATCCCTGAGATCCACCAATGAGACCACAAGTGGCAGGGAGAGGTTGGGCAACAGACCCCGTATCTATCTACCTTGAGAAACATCTAAGACCCTTGGTGAATGAATCTACACATATCCTCAAAGACACGAAACATTTTTTACTGGAATTGTACTCCAAGGTTGTAGATCTACTGCTAGTTATGTATTATAAAATGGTTACCCTAGATGTACAGTCCCTCTTCACCATGATACCTAACTCTGAAGGTGTTGAGAGTGCTATGAGATGTTTACAGAATTATAAAGCCTATAGTCCAGCTATGAAAGACTTATTTGATGCCTTGCTGGAAATTGTTTTGGAAAATAACATCTTTCTTTTTAATGAGGTAGCCTATATTCAGAAGGATGGCATGGCTATAGGCACGTCATGTGCCAATAGCTACGCCAACCTCATTGTGTTGGACTGGGAATGCAACAAGCTGTTTGTCCTAGATAGTTTTAAAAAACATGTTGTTTTCTATGCCCATTTTGTTGATGATCTTTTCCTCCTGTGGACTGGCACAGATAAAGCTTTGGATGACTTCCACAAAGAGATTAATAGTCTTAACTATTTTTGTGAACTTTTCTATGGAAAGTTCAATTAGTTGTATTACTTTTTTGGATGTCTTTGTTGATAGACTGCTGAATGGGATGCTCAATACTGGAGTCTTTAGAAAAACATGCTATAGGAACTCCCTGTTACATCGGGAAAGTATGCGCCCTAATTATATTTATAAGAACTTGATAAGGGGACAGGCGATAAGAGCATCCAGGATGAATCCAAACTATGATAGTTTCTTACAAGAGTTGTCCAGTTTAAACAATAGGCTTATACAAAGAGCATATAGGCCAGTTGAGATCACCTACCACTTTGAAGGTGTTTTGGAGCTGAGGAATGGTATTGCAAGACCATATTTTTCAGTGGATATGTCCTGAAGTTAGGAATCCACCAGTCATATTTTCTGTTAGCTATACGCAAGATATGAACAGTATAAGAGAGGTTTTGAACAAGAATTGGAATTTATTTTTACTTGATTCACAACTCAGAGATATTGTTGGAGAGGAGCCTTGTTTTAGATATAGGAACAAGTCAAATTTACACATATTACTTTGTTACCCTCGCGTATCCACACAGCCTAATGAGCATTTGAACAATATTGTGGGTACTGTTCCTTGTAATTGTTGTAATTTTTGTAGATTTGTAGACACGAGTTCTCAGTTTATTCACCCAGTTACCTCCTATTGTTTCAGGTTTCAACTCAGTGCCAATTGCAATGCATCACATGCTATTTATTTAGCCAAGTGCACTGCCTGTCAAGCATTTTATGTAGGCAAGACAGATAGACGCCTACGAGATAGGTTAAGGGAACACCTTTATCATATTGGCATACTGTCTCCAAGCCGTGCACTTTCTAAACACATCATAGACAGTGATAACACACATTCTTTTGTATTCCTAGTTTTACAGATTAATGAACCCAGTGTTAGGGGAGGGGATATATGCAATTACACTGAAACACTGGAATTAAAATGGATCATCAGACTTAGAGCAGACCGCAGACCAGGTTTGAATGATAAGATTCAATTGAAACCTGTTCTCAAGAATAGGAGACTAACTGTGAAATAAATACACATATTTTAGAATTTTAATAAAATGTTTTATATCTGCTTTTATTCACAGATGTGTATTTTTATATATATATATATATATTTTATATATTTTTTTTTCATACATATATATTGCTATTGCATACTGTGAAGTTTTTATCAGGAATAGGAAGTGATGTCAGCCCAATTTCCTTATAAAATGTAACTTGATTTTATTCAATGTTTCTTATGGTTTGAAAAAGCCCTCACTGGGTGAAAGCGCTTACCAAAAAAACGGCTTGGATTTTATTTGTATTTGGCTCGGATTCAGTCATTGTTTGAACTAGCATTTATTTTTGCTGCTTGAATAAGCCTTAGTGACTGCTGGATTTATGCTGATTTTTGTTGCCAGCCTTGGTTTGCTCCTGTACTTCTCTTTTGGATCATTTACTTACTTTATTAGTAACAGGAGCATTTGGACCGTGATAACACCTACTCTTACAGTGTAAAATACACATTCAACTCAAGATCTTTTTAACAATCACTTCAGGTAAATCAAGTAAAACACGACCAGTACAGTTTACCTTTTACTTAATCAATATGACACTATACTTGATAAAACAACACATAAAAACCCAGTATACCTATCTTTAACAAATATATTGAAATACACGTCTCACTGCTTAACTTAATGTATTTTTAACCTTTTGTGTTTTAAAAAGCATTTTAGAGTAAATGCCTCATTTAAACCAGGAGGATTATTGTTTCTTAACTGTCACAACCAAAGGGTTTCTATTTGTTCAGCTACACTCCTGTGATTACCCTCTCTAAGATCCTTATGTACCTGTTCCAGAATGGAAAATAAAAACATTCTACCCTGTTTACACACAACATTATGTTTAAATAGGGCATTATTATGGTCCTTAACTTTAATAGAATATAAATGTTCCTTAACAAAACAGTGTCATGCTTACCAGGAGCAGGACTACAGCCTTGGCCAGTACCTGACAGACCTGTGAAAAGCTGATGGTGAGGTTATATCACTACCAATGCATGTTGCAGCACAACTAGGTAATACATCCATATATCTCACATTTACAGTACCTACTGTATTACTTGTATTGGTCACATACTGAGTATGAGACTACAACTGGGGTAAAATCCCACCCAAGAACTAAGACCTGTCACTTATGTAAAAGTATGTATAGCCTGGCACACTGACTGCTATAGTATTACAATGCTGATCACAGTAAGCCTATCTGCATGCTCCTCTTCTGCACAAACTGTGGCACTCACCTCCATAATATATGAGAGATGTGAGATGGATGCCTGGGAGCTGTCATGTGTGCCTAGGTTTACCTGGCATTCCTCAGTGGGCATAAGTGGTTGTTTCTCAAGCAGGCCCTCTACCAGTGATGGCAAGATCCCTGGCTACATCTGCTGCCCTTCGTCATGCAGCACTGATAATGTCCATTGCACAGTGTTGAACCTGCTCATATGTCCTGCCCTGATGGCCCATGCCATTCACATCACAGACAAGGTCTGCCCACAATGCAGCCTGCTGTTCCCTGCTTTGCCTCCTCCTGGACAGTAGGATGTGATGATATTGCCTTAATCATTCATGTATAATTTCATTTTCCACATCAGTGAAGGGTGCATGGCATCTACGATACATGATTTCTGAAAGGCTAAAAAGAGAGCACATTACAGGATCACATAAATGGAAGCATACTATGTACAGATACTGCAAGAACAACATGGCTGGCACTGTCCACTGCTTGCTCACACATTTCATACTTCACAGTGTTCAAATGTACTAAGAGTGTAGTAGATACAACTGAGAAAGTAGCAATAGTCGGGTATTCCCATGTGTGCCATGACAGATACTGCTGTATGATCATACACCCAACACTCAGGTCTACTGTGGTGTGCCCCCTGAAGGCAACCCCTGGAAAATACATCATAAGAAAAGTGTCAAACAATTAGCAGTGTGCTATTACAACCACTATAAAGGGACAGTCCAACAAGACCAGTCTGCTACAATGACAACAGACAATGCACCCTTTATGTACAGTACATCCTGTGTAGGTGTAAGACAGCAGGAGATCAATGGCATGTCATTATCACAGGTCTACGACAGGCTTAATGCTGTATTCCCTATTCCTAGTACATCTATTCACCCATCTCCATCCTGTTGTACACAAAAGTAGTTACTTACCTGATTGTGTACAGTACTCCTCTGTTGATATGTTAAGTTTTCAAAAAGGGGTGCTCTGTTTGAGGAATGTCTCATGCAGACAGGTTCCAAATATCCAGCTTTTTTATACATGCTTCTCATCAGCAGGTGATTGCCTCTAAACCAATCTGTGGGTCTGAAATGCTAATTGCAGCTAACACAGCTGATTTGCACTATCATCAGACAATGTAGATTAGGGCCCCTTTCTGATATATTGTGCTGAACATTACTGAGGTGAGGAGAATACATCATCCCAGAGGCTAAATCTGTAGCAGAAACCTTACCATAGAGATGTGTGTGCAACAGGCTGCAGCTGCTGCTCCTGGTAATAGACATAGGCAGAGAGTGTGAACACTTTGGCAGACAACAACCTGTAGGAGTAACTGGGGAAGCTGTGTCAGCCTTGTTGTAGAAGCCGAGCCAGAGTGAGGCTACCCTTTCCACTCCAAATAAAGCATGTGTTTAAGGTAAGTATGTTAGGCAATGGTATCACTAACAGAGTACTAGGCAACATGTTTGGTGTGTCCTTCGGTAAGTTGGAGTATATATGTATAACAATATGCCCACCATTTGGATAACTGCAAAGCCATGTGTTGCAGTCTGGTAGTAATTTGCAGCATGTATGAGGGCAAGCCTTGCTACAAGCAATGACTTCCAATATGTATGATAGCTGTGCAGCTATGAGAATCTGCAGAGTGACTTTGGAATGATTGTGTTGTGCACTCTGATATTAGTGGCCCCCATTTGCAGCACTTGCATTGACATTCTGTGTAAATGCATATTAATGCATGACGTGACAGTTTATGCACATATATTTTTGCTATAGGGATATGTGAAGTGTGTTCCTATCTACAGGTCTGTGACCTCCATCAGTGAAAAGCAGACATGTCATTTGAAGTGCACTGTGTGGATAAAGAGTGTATGACTCAGTTATTAATTGATGCCTTCACAATACTGTAAATTCATTTCTACACACCAGTGTATTTGAACCCAGGACTTTGTGTGGCAAATTTACCATTTGCAATGGCAATTAAAAGACTGACCTACTGAGTCACTGCTGCAGCAGGTGTATTTGCAAGATATATGTGACATATACAGGCTGTGACATACATTTTCTACATCCAAAAGTATGTGCATGGCTGTACATGGGTGCATGTGTGCACCAGGGTCCCAGCTGAACCATTAATGCCTTCGCAGGTGTCTTTCTACATGTTGCTGCTGAAGGGCACATTTACCTGCTGTCACAGGCCTCACTTACATCTATTATTATGTATTTGGCTTTCTAATGGTATACTATTGCAGCAGAGTCCGAGGTACACTGCCATTTTAAATCTTTTTAATTTAATTACATTTTAATCATTTGCGCGACATGACATGGTGCGCAGCTTCAGTGAAACATGCTAAATGACTGTAACTGGCAATTATTATATTTTCTTTACACCACTTGCTGCAAACAAGAGTTGTATGGTGTGGCATGTTAATGCACTTGTCTGCAGGTGGGATGGTCTTGTGTTCGAAATATGAGGCAGGTGTTTGTTTTGGAAGTGTGCATTCCAAGTTTAAAAACACATATAGTCAATATAGCTCTATTTTGCTGAGCTGAGTGAAGCTGTGCAACATGGCGCACTATGCATCAACATGCTAAAAATATAAAGAAAAGAAAAATGGGGAGACAGGAAAGTGGTGAAATTTGGTGCAAGCACAGGGAAAACATAGTGAAAGGCAGGGAGGGATGTGTAGGAAGGGTGTAAGAAAGAACCATAGCTATCCATTTCTTATACAGCAACAACTGCGCACTTTGACAGAATTTGTATATGACTTTGAACATGCAACCCCAGAGAGAGGGGTGAGGGCAACATAACTGCATTGTCAAGCCAATTGGACCAAATTACGTGTGTGCAGTGGACACAAGAGCAAAATGGAGAGCTATGTATGGGACGATATTTTTTTTCTTTTGAAATAGATGCCCATTTTTTTTTAAGGTGAGAGTGGAATGTTGGCAAAGGGACAGAGGTATAGTGACACATGAGGGGGTGAACACCTTGGATAGGGAGGGTGTTGTGGAATCCAAGTCCCATGTGCTTCCAGATGGCAGCAGTGTGACTTACATCCCCACCCAATGGACAGTTGGACCTGCTTCTTCACTGCCCTGAGGGTGGCAATGCTAGAGGCTGAGCACCAAGGCGAGACTGCTCCCCACAGATCAGCCAGCATGCCCTCAATATGCTGCAGGCAGTGGTCAAATCCATGGTAGACTATCCTGTACACCAAGACCGGCAGCTCATCCCAGGTAACAACACCCCCACCACCGCCGCTCAAAGAGGTGGTCAAGGCCCCGTCCCATGGAGCAGTACTACCTGACGCCACAGGTAGTACAGGGGCAGCAGAGTGGTACCACCAGTCTGGGTCCCATTCGTGCTGGGACCCAGTGCAACAATAACATAACAGTCAGTATGGTAACAGCATGCCAGTAAGAAGTAAACCACAAAGGCAACAAAATAGTTTAAGAAAGTATGTTAATATGAATCATAATAACACATAACTATATTACATCACATTTTTCAAAAATATAGTTAGTTTAGCAGCTTGTGTTAATATTAAATCATAATAATAAATAAATGAAGATAAGAGATGGGGAGATAGAGAGAGAAACAATCCATTACTGACAATGCAGACTATATCCCTGAAAACTCTGACACTAAATACTCTACAGGCATGTAGTGTCAGCTCTGAGTACAGTGACTACAATTCTTCTATAGCTGATGTAGCACATACATACTTCTCAAGCTGTTAGAATGGGTCAGTATGGGCCAAGCAATATCAAATGCAGGTAAACTACTACACAGAACTGTTTCACATAATGTGGACTTCTGTAACTACCAAAGTGTTTTATAAGCAGATTTGGTAGTACATTGCAATCCAGGTAATCATTTTTCTGGTAACTCTGTGAGAGATGGATTAGGCAGTTTTAATTATATTACGTGAAATCATGACACTTGAGAGGCATGTTATTGTATAGTACATAATCTAGATCAGCCATGCTTTAGTTGGCAGGCATGGGAATAGAAGGGGACATCTGCAAAAAATGTAACTTTATTGGTATTGTTGATAACAGTCTGTGAAATGTTAGCACAATCATATCTGCTCATAACATGGGTTACCTCAACCATATACCATATACCATTTGTTCCTGGAGTGGGAGTAAAAGACTGCATTATGTGACTGAATTTGTTTTGTATTCTAGAGCTATTACAGTGCTATACTTGATTGCAGTGACAGTAGAACACACATGCATGGCATACAGCCGTACTGCATTTATTGAAAGAAATCTACTAGGTGTTGCCTGAGGCGCCATCTTTTTATACTTTTACCTCTGCCCTCTTATTCCAACTGCATAGGACTGCTGTGTGCTCACTGGTAAGTCACAGTGACTAGAATCAGGCTGTTTTTTTTGGTAAAACGTTTCTATTGATGTAACTACTTATGAGTAGTCCTGTTGGTATGGTTTGATATTTGTGAGTCTATTCCCAGGCACAAACTATGATGTTATACTGCTTATTCACAAAGTGCTTACACACGTGCCTTTTATCCCCATAGGGAGTAACACTTGTAGCGTGCTCTATCTCCTACTGTAATTGCTTTGTTTATAGAAACAGCACATATTGTGCCCACGTATTCATTTCCCAGTGGAGACCCATGAATACAATTACAAACAATTTGCTATAGCGTATACCTCTGCAGCTGACTGCAATTCTATCTCAAGTGTCTTTGCATACCAAACTGAGGTATAACACGCACTTAGAGTGAATCGGTACAGATTACTACTCTACCTGATTCATTCCATGCTTCTCCGCGCTTGGAGCCCCACTTTGTAATCTTTTTATAGATTATTTTTTGCAATAAGCAGAGGACACTTTATGCTGATTGTGCCACAAACGGGATTGCTTTTTTCCTATTCCCATTAGTGTAATACACCAATAGTGTGCATTACGCACACCCGCTCGTATTCTTCTGCTTAGAAATATATATAGTGTAGCCAACAGTTACATAACTGTAACCGATCCTTTACCAACCGTTGAGCTCCCATTTGTTGGCTTACTGTGCATCTCTCTCCATTGCGATAGCTTCATTCCACTCTATTTCAGTGGCTGCAATATCAATGTCGTTACAGTCAATACTAGACCTATATACAATGTGGATATGCTTAAATAATGTTAAATGTAAAGACTAGTTGAACTGTTGTTAGGCTGAAATATTACCTTATCTGAATTGTTTATTCTTCTGCCAGTAACAATAGTGTGAAAACCAATTACATGAATGCATGTACTGTTTGCAATATTTCCTACTGAGGTTTTTGATCATACTCTGTTGCATATCAGTGTTTTGGACTATATAACTGCTTGCTTCTTCACCCCATTTCACCCTTATTTGTTTTTAAAATGTGGTTTTATAATGTCTTTCTACACTGTGTTTTATGATTGCTGAATTTACATTATCTACTGATAATAACAATTGTTCCCTGGTCTGTCCTATTCCCCTTCTCTCAGCTGCTTTATGCTTTACAGACATCTCTTCTTAACTCAATCTTTCTTTTACAGCTCGCCCATGCCTTTTGAACTGTGGGTGCTCCCCCTCATCTACAACACTGTGGCCAGACCAGTATATCCCTCTCAAGGAAAGTGAACCAGCAACATTGTTCAGAACCACTGGCTCAATCTACCTTCTTCCTCCTGACTAAACTGAGTGTAGGTTAAAAACTTTTCATCTGGTTACAAATTATTTTGTGTTAGCTCAGTTCTATCTAAATCAATGGGCGGCTACTTTGGGTTGTGCACATCAGCAGTTCTAAAAGCAGTCCTCTATCCGTTATTCTTCCCTTCCCTTGTACCAGCTTTCTTCCTTCAGTTACATTTTGTCACAATAATCAGGAATGCCACTAGATGGCAGCATACACCCACTCCTAATTCTAGCCAGTTATAGTGCTATACTGTTCTGCTCCCTAGTGCCCCAATTCTAGTCAGCTATAGCTCAATACTGTTCTGCTCCCTGGTGCCCCGTGAATATACTTCTCCCTGTTGTAAGGTATTCCTACTTTAGTAGCCACTACCTCTTAGTTCTGAGACCCAAATCCCACTCTGATATCATAACTCACCAGAGCTCACCAGCTGCTCTGTACTGCTTAATTGGGTTGTCTCACTGATAGTTTTTGCTAGACCCTCTCCTTGCTCATTCCTACTTTTCTGCTCTGTCTGCTCCATTCGCCCTATGTGCTAACTCCGCTCCCCTACCCTGTCCCCTATTACCACCCGCCCCCACTACTACTACATTTATAAACACTACAACACTCCCACATTGCTCTCAACCTATCTCAACAAGCTCCTTCCACCTCTTAGTTGACTACATCCCTCTCTCCTACTAAGCACTGTCTGTACCTCCACTCACACCCCCCCACAATCAACTTATACACCATCTACTTCCCACTGCACTCCACCTATCACCTTACCCTCATATATTACATCCAACAATCCACAATAGTTATAACTGCCCCAAAGAACCATGCATACCTTTCCCACTCAACCACCACTCTTTGTATTTCTTCCATCCTCCCTTTACTGCTACTCCACCTTACTTCTCTCCCACACTTCTCTTATTTCCCCACTTCTCCACACGACCTCTTCACTTCTTCAAACCAAAGCCTCCTACTCTGCCTATATTTCCCCCATCTTTACCACAATAATGATTCTTTTCTCTTCAAAAGAAAGCTCCTCTTCTCTCAAATAGAACCTCTATATCTTCTCTTCCCTCCAGCTCCAACCCTAGTGAATTGAAAAGACATCTAGCCTGCCTTCTCATACTTGTTTCTATTCTCCTTTTCAGAGATATACACCCCAACCCTGGACCTACTACATGCCAAAATACTCCATCTACCCACAAATCTCTCCTTTTTGCAACTATAAATGTTCAAAGCCTTTGCAACAAATTACCCAACTTCCATGCTTCGCTCTCCCATAACCACTCTCCCATAACCACCCAGACATATTATCTATCTCTGAAACATGGCTCAAACCCCACCTGAAAGACTCTGAAATCATCCCCCTAACTATAGTATTATAAGGAATGACAGAACACAAATGAAAGGTGGTGGTGTAACCCTAATCTTTTCCGCCTCTCTAATAGCAACACCATACACCAACCCCATACCTCAATTTGCTACTACCGAAATAACCTTGGCCCTCCTCAAAATTAATAACTACAAAAACATTTGCATAGCTGCCCTTTACTAACCACCTGGAAACAATATCCCCATTCTTGAAGATATCCTTTCCTGGTTCTCATCAAATATTACATATTACATCTGATGAAGCATAGAGGTATCTACGCGAAAGCGCTCATCTTGTTTTAACATCAATAAAAGACGTTTTTTCACGAACTATCCAGGAGTTTACAGTCTATTTGTATCGTGGTGAGACACCCTGTTTTTGTTTTCATACTGTATTTTCCAGTTTGATGGGTGTCTCTTTGGCAATACAGCGGCAGCTTTTTTGTACTTCATCAAATATTACTAATGAAACAATTATCCTAGGTAATGTAAACATTAACTGGACCTCCATTCACTCATCTACAACTTCTCAAAACTTAAACCTCTTCAAATTCACCCAATTAATTACCTCTCCAACCAGACCTAATAAAGATAACTCCTCTGGTACTATTCTGGACTGGATATTAGTCTCCCACCCCAATATTATCTCTAATAGCGACACCTTACCCGATTCCCTTAGTGATCATCTTCCTGCCTTTGCATATCGATCACCTTCTTCCCTACAACTACAACATAACTATATCTCTACTCGTACCCTCACTAACTTCAGCCATAAACCTTCTCCTACTGCTTAAAACATATAAAGTGAGACCCTCTGAAAACTCTTCCTTTCAACAACACAGTTACCTACTTTAATACTTCCTTCATTAACCTACTAAACAACCTTGCTCCTCCTAGAACCTAGACAGTAAAATCTAAAATAGCCCCCTGGCATTCCAAAGAAACTATATCCCTCATGCATACACGAGATAAGTCATGGAAACTAAACCAAAACTACAAAACAACTAACTTCCTAACAGAGTATAAACACCTTCGGAGTAGAGTTAAAAAACAAATCACTTCTGACCGTAAATCCTACTACTCCAAGCATCAGAGAAATCACAAAGCCAACCCTAAGAAATTTTGGAGCAGTATATCCCTACCCCCCCTAACTTCTGGCAAAAAATAAAACCCTTGTCCTGACCCAAGCTCTCCAGATTATACCATAGCCACCAAATTTAACTCCTTCTTCATAGACTCAATAGCCAAACTTACAACATCCTTCCCTGCCACCTCAGTACCCTCACTTCATTCCAACCTCCAACAACTCATCTACTTCTCCCTGCAGTCAAACCCACCCTCCTCAATTCACCATTAAACCCATCCCTGATAACACCATAAAAAAATCTCCTCCAAAAGCTAAAACCATGTTCCAATGCACCAGACAACTTACCTACCAAACTCCTAAATTTAGCTGCTGACAGGATAGTTCTCCCCAGCTGTATCCTACTTAACCATTCCATTCAAGAGTCCTATGTACCTCTCCTCTGGAAAAAAAAGCCTTTATCATTGCTTTACATAAAGGGGGCAACAACACAGATATCTACAACTTCTGTCACATAGCCATTCTCTCACCTATATCCAAAATTTTTGAAAAATGCATTCATCTGCAACACTTACCATACATTCCTGATCACCACCTATTGACCCCTACACAACATTGTTTTCAGATCTGGTCACAGTATCTCCACAGCCCTTTTATCAGTTCTTGACCACATCACCCTCACTTGTGAATTAAGCAATCTTGTTTTTACCCTTTTCCAAGACCTGTCTAAGGCATTTGATACCATTTCCCATAGTCTTCTCCTATCCAGACTCTCTCAACTTAATCTTTCCTCTTCTTCCATCAGCTGATTTTCCAGTTACCTGTCAAACAGACAAAAGGCAGTCAAGTGGAAAAACAGTACCTCTTTCTACCTTGACACTTTTACAGGCGTTCCCCAAGGTTCTATCCTTGGTCCTCTTCTCTTTAACATCTTCATTAACAACTTTTATCTTTGTATTCCAAATGCTAAACTTGTTCAATATGCAGATGACTCAACCATTATCTGCACTGCCAAATCTCTCCCCACACTCCTACATGCAACTCAGGCTTCCTTCAACAGCAATGAGTCATGGATGCTAAGCAATCACCTAGCCCTCAATGCCTCCAAAACCAAACTAATGATCTAATGATTTTTTACCATAAGCCCAAGAAAGACCCATCCAAAAATACCAAAATAAATGAAAGCTCCTTTTCCATAGTAAGCCAAAACTCAACCTCTATCAAAATAGTCCCTCATGCCAAGCTCGTATGTGTCCTTAACAACAACATTAAAATTTGACATTCACCTTCAAACTAACAGCAAGAAAACTCATCAGAAACTTGGAATGCTATACCATCACCATCGGTATCTTATCCCTTCTACAAAGCTCACTCTGTCTACCACCTACCTCCTTCCTTCTCTCATGTATGGAGCCCCCCTCCTTATCAACCTACATGCAACCCTTAAGACCAAACTGGCATCTTGCTATAATAAAACAGCTAAATTTACCACCAGCTCCAAATCCTCATCTCACCACTGCAATGTCTTGCACACCTTAAGCTGGCTATATTTCCCCAACTATCTCACTTACATTCAGCTCTCCACTGCTCAAAAACTCCTTTTCAAGCCATCTCACTGTCCCTCCCTCTCCTCAATTATAACAATGCATCATACTGACCACTCTCTTTCTCAGATCCAACAATCAAAATGTCCTAGAAGTGTACAGACCCCAATGTACCCTTGGACAGCTTCTATTGTCATTTTTCCTAGCATAAAAATGGAACTCACTCTCCCCCATATTCGAACTACTGAGGACCTCTCCACATTCAAGACCCTGCTCCATTTCTATCTCTGTTCTACCTGGGAGTGTTCCTGCTTTCGCCCCTCTTAACGTCTACTACTTCCTCCCTCCCTCCCTCTCTACTACTCCCTCCCCCCCCTACTCCCTTCATCCTTCTTCCATAATTTCCCCTTAACATCAGCCTTCCTATTTCACCACCTCCTCTACCTATTACATACACTTAGCCTCTTTCTTTACTAGCTATTGTAGCTATTTGTCTCCACATATACAATCAGAATGATTATCATCCCAAAGTGGTGCAGAAGCTACTAAAATCACTATTTACACAAATGCTTCTCTACTGTTTTTATTTTTACTTTATAATACCTTGTATCAACTCCTTTCGATTTTGCATTGTTTGTTGTATTATCTCTGTTGATTTTGTACTTCAATTTGGTATTTTTAATATTGCATTAACTTCTGTTGATTTCAGTGATTTTTGACTTGTATGTCTATAGATGGAGCTTTTCTCCCCGGGCCTCCATTGAAAAAGGGCTCATCTCGGCCCAATGAACTTTCCCGGTTAACAAACTGCAAATAAAATAAAAAATAAATAAATACAATCTATTTAGAAATCAACTATTCTGCTTAACACTTTATTGGTATTGCTGGTAAGTGTTTTTGAAATGTAACCACAATCATATCTGTTCATAACATGGGCTACCTCACCCATGTACCTTTTGTTCCTGGAGTGGAAGAAAAAGACAGCATTATGTGACTGAAATTCATTTTGCATTCCAGAATGATTACAGCGCTATACTTGACTGCAGTGACAGTAGAACACACAAGCACAGAATATGGCCATAAGGCCTTTATTAAAACAGATTTTTGTAGGAATTAACAATGTTACTTAACACTTTATTAGTATTGCTGATAAATGTCTGAGAAGTCCACATAATATCTGCCAATAGAGTGGGCTTCTTCACACATATACCTTTATTACCTGAAGTAGGATCAACAGAGAGCATTATGTGCCTGACATTGGCCTGGAAATAGCCTTAGACTGTACTATGAGTCAAACAATACAGTTTGCAGGCCATTTTATAGCTATTACAGCATTGCCCTTGACTGCAGCAGCCTTACTATAGACAAGCAATACATACAGATCTACTGCAATGATTGTGACAACACAATCCTGCTGTTCAACATTTTGCTTATTGTTATTGGTATTGTTTATTGTTTACTACAATACAGTTGTTATTGTTTATTTATTGCACTACAGCACTACTTGCCCATTTATTGCACTACAGTTCTATTTGCCCATTTATTGCATTACAGTTTTTATGGTGCATACTTTATTGCAGTAACTGCTTTACTGTTTCTTGCTTATTGCACTACAGTTAGCATAATAAATCCATACATACCACACCTACGGTGCAACCTGGCCAGGTTCCTGGCATAGGACTCAACATTGTGAGCCCTCTCAGCTGCAGCTGTTGGCAGAGAAGCACACCATTATACATACCAGTTTTGCAGACATTCAGCTTGCATATTGGTAAAACAGAGGGAAACTTACTTACATATTTGTGGAGCATTCCCAGCTCTGGTTTCTTGGACCCAGGTGTCCAAGGTTCCCCTCTTTCTCCTCTTCAGGTCATCATAATGGTGATGACACTGCTCACCTATGCAGGGGATGCCAGTAACCCTGGTGAGTTTCCTGGACAATGGTCCCAGGCCTCTGCCTTACACTCTGAGCCAGAGAAATCACCCTGCAACAGCCTGGTTCATGATTTTTTACCAGAAGCCCAAGAAAGACCCTAGACTCCTGAACACCACATCTCTGCACCCAAAAGCTTGCATATTCTCCAGCATCACCTGCCATTTCACCAGGTGATCAGACTCCAAAGAATGTTGCAGAATTCCTGCCTATCGTGTCTAATATAGGCTGTTTTCCTGCCCTTATACATCACTGAACAACATTCAAAGAAGACTGTGTTGCTTAGCAGCACACAAATCAGCTAAGTGCACGTAAGCAGTGCAAAAACTTGCACAACCAAGATTTTAGCTCAGCTTAGCACCATGCAAACAAAAGTTGCCATTATGTTTAAGCAGTGTTCATTCCAGCACAGCAGTGCCATATTTCACAATTTTGTTTTTAAAATTAGACATATATAATAAATTAGGTTATATATATCTTATTATTGCTATGGACTCGAACCCAGGATCTACTAAACACTGGGCTGTAGCTCTACCATTTAGCTACCTGGATATTACAAAAGCTAGTATACCTTCACATATACTACTGGGCTACCTTACAGTTGCTAAGCACCATGACATGCCACGCAGAAATAGACCCAGACAAAAATAATTAATTACATCCGGTTTCTATGTCTAGATGTCTAGCAACTGTTGGTTAGGTATGTATGAGTGCTGCTTGGCTCTGTGGCACTCTGCACCATGCAAACAGCAATTAAAAAAATAAAACAGAAAGCATACAAAATTATTTAAAATAAAATAATGTAATTATGATAATTAATGACATCCGGTTTCTATTTTTGGATGCCTGGCAGGTATCAGCTGTCTATATGTAAGCACAACTTGGCATTGCTGTGCTCTGCACCACACTGCGCAAACATGCAAAAAACAAAAAAAAATAAACAAATTAAAATAAAATATTACACATTTGACCCAATTTACAGTGTTTCAACAGTAGCGAGTAGCAGTACAGGCCATCCTCAACCAAGGGTAGCCTCTACACTTAACCCTACACTGATTTAAAAACCCTGTTCATATGCTCTCCCTTAGCAGCATGCCATCATTAATATGCATGGTGTGCTGCAGAGGGGGAACCATAGCAGTGTACATGGATACATTCCATGTAGGCGCTACATGGAGCCTACATGGAATTTATTAAATCCTGGGGAATGTTTGACTGGTGAAACTATCATAGCAGTGGTATAAAATATGCAGTAACTTACAATTTTATTTCAAAAATACAAGGCCTAAGGAAAATCTGACTCTTCGCAAACCATAACCAAAGGTCGTTGTGTTATAAAGGTCTCCCAAGAGCTTCAGGTTTGGACATATTTAAACAAAAGTGTTTATTTTTTCCTTACTTTCAGCAGCATGAGCCCTCAAGGAAATCTGTAGTTTCTCACAAACTGCCCCATGTCATTCTATCATAAAACCCTGTCTGAATTCTTTGATGTATTATTTCAAATAAAAGTTTCTTCTTTCAGTTGAATGCTATCAGAAAAAAAGTGTATGCACACTAAACTTAACTTTTTATCACATACAGAAACAATCTTTTTTACTAACATTGTATGCCCAAGTGGCAATTATGTAATACAATGAAACTTTAATAAAATGGGCTGCCAACCAGAGTGACTCATTCAGGCAAAATTAAGCATATATAATAAATTAGGTTATAGACATCTTATTACTCCTATGGACTTGAACCCAGGACCTACTAAACATTGAGCTATATCTCTACCATTTAACTACTTGGATATTACAAAAACTAATATACCTTCACATATACTACTGGGTTACCTGTTAGAGTTGCTAAGCACTGTGACGTGTCATTCAGAAATTGACCCAGACAAAAATAATTAATTACGTCCGGTTTCTATTTCTAGATGTCTAGCAACTGTTGGTTAGGTATGTATGAGCACTGCTTGGCTCTATGGTGCTCTGCACCGTGCAAACAACAATTAAAAAAATAAAACAGAAAACATGCAAAATGATTTCAAATAAAAATATGTAATAATGATAATTAATGACATCCGGTTTCTATTTTTGGATGCCTGGCAGGTATCAGCTGTCTATATTTAAGCACAATTTGGCATTGCTGTGCTCTGCACCACACTGCACAAACATGCAAAAAATAGAAAAAAAATAAAACAGAATTAAAATAAAATATTACTCATTTGACCCAATTCACAGTGTTTCAACAGTAGCGAGTAGCAGTACAGGCCATCCACAACCACGGTAGCCTCTACACTTCACCCTACACCGATTCAATAACCCTGTTCATATGCTCTCCCTCAGCAGCATGCCATCATTAGTATGCATGGTGTGCTGCCGAGAGGAAACCATGGCAATGTACATGGATACATTCCATGTAGGCGCTACATGGAGACTACATAGAATTTATTAAATCCTGGGGAATGTTTGACTGGTAAAACAATCACAGCAGTGGTATAAAATATGCAGTAACTTACCATTTAATTTCAAAAATACAAGCCCTAAGGAAAATCTGACTCTTTGCAAACCATAACCAAAGGTCATTGTATTATAAAAGTCTTCCAAAAGCTTCAAGTTTGGACATATTTAAACAAGTGTTTATTTTTCCTTACTTTCAACAGCATGAGCCCTCAAGGAAATCTATAGTTTCTCACAAACTGCCCCATGTCATTTTGTCATAAAACCCTGTCCGAATTCTTTGATGTATTTCAAATAAAAGTTTCTTCTTTCAGTTTAATGCTATCAGAACAAAAGTGTATGAGCACTAAGCTTAACTTTCTATCACATACAGAAACAATCTTTTTTTACTAACATTGTATGCCCAAGTGGCAATTATGCAATACAATGAAACTTTAATAAAATGGACTGCCAACCAGAGTGACTCATTCAGGCAGTGTCCTACACATATGTATATGCTCATATGCAAAGAGGCATGCATGCACGTGTAAGCACACAGACACACACACACACACACACACACACACACACACACACACACACACACACACACACACACACACACACACACACACACACACACACATTGCATTAATTTCAGAAACTCATACAAAGCAGCCAATCACTTCACTTAAATCCAATGCCCTCCTATTCTCCCATGCATTTTTTCCAAAAAGCATTCAAAAGCAGAAGCTCCACCAGTCCTCCTTGAATTAGCACAGTCATTTTCTTGTGCTCTTAACCTGGGCTTTTTTGGTTGCTGCTGTTATTAGCAGGGGGGGCTGGATGGAACCTGCTGCTGATGGATGGAAACTGCTGCTAGTTCCTGTACTGTGGTCAACATTGGTACAAAGAGACATTGTAACATGATTATTTTTTATTTTTCATTTCTTGCTATATTCATAAATAAGGTAAATAGTTTTGTTGGCTGCCCATGGGTCCTCTTAAAGCTGTTGACCGCAAGCGACTGCCCATTTTTCTCATATTATAATCCACCACTGTAGATATATGCTTGTCTGAGTAAACCCTTCACATCATCAAATCAATGTCCTATAGTAAATGCACATGCTACTAGCAATCTATTGCACACCCTACAAACACTTGTACAGTCATCATAAGCCCAGCTCCCACCACCAAGCAATGAACAGGTATGACAGTTATCTCACATTCCATGGAAAAGGCTAGCAGGAATTTATCCACCTCCATGAGGTGTCTCTGCATTGCTGATCCACACCCATTTGCCAACCCATCTTTGGCAACTGCCTATGCCTTGGTGTTAGCAGGCAGTAACATATTAGTGACCCTGTAATGCAATAATACTACTTCATTACTATGGCCATTCACTACATCGATGTCTTGCACAAGTCCTTGCCACACTTGTAATGGAAGGCCTTGTCTGATTTACCTTTCTCAAAGATTCACATGCTGTGTGTACAGAGAGCCTGTTCCCTACCAGAAAGAGCCCCCTCCAGCAGGGCAGCAACTTGCCCTGCTGTGTTCAACACCTTAACCATTAGGCAACCCTCCCAACCCCAGTTCTCTGTCAGTTTGTGCCTCCCCAGCAGGACTGCAACCTGTTGTTCCCCCTTCTTGACATGTTGCACCCCCCCTATCTACAGGACTAGAACATCTACTGTTATCTTCCCTGTTTCCTTGTGTGAACTGCCATAAATGTCTATGTTGCAGTTATAGAATATTTTGTTGCACATTTGAACATGCATAGTCTCCAGAGTGCCATCTTGTAACCTTTTATCTTACATTATGTGATCACTCATACCATAGTTATTCCATCTTCTAGGTTACTAAGATTTTTGTGGCCGTGAAGTTTTGTTATATAACCCTGTCCATGGCACAATGGGGCTATATATATATATATATATATATATATATATATATATATATATATATATATATATATATATATATATATATATATATACATACATATATATATATATATCAATATATATACATATATATATATATATATATATATATATATATATATATATATATATATATATATATATATATATATATATATATATATATATATATATATATATATATATATATATATATATATATATATATATATATATATATATATATATATATATATATATATACATATTTGTGTGTGTGTGTCTGTGTGTGTGTGTGTGTATTACATATGACTTATTCTAGTCCACCGGATTGTCTATCAGAAGGGTTACTAATCATAAATGTTAAAAAAGTAAAAATATTCATAGATTAATAGCCATTCAAAGGTCACTGAGTCTCATGACCATTCTCACTTTGTCAGTGCCCTCCATCAGGCAGCAACTCCATTCTCTAGGAGGACCATACCGATCAATTTTTGAGTGAAATTGTGAATACCTATCCAGTCCTTTAGTTAATATTTAAAGGAAGATAATCACTCACAGTGCTTAACCTGAAAAAGTTTATTCAAGAGGTTTGGGATTTGCTGGGTGATAAACCCGTGTCTCCATCGTGTTTCATTTATCTGCTGGTGAAGATTTAGGTCCCTGGATCTAGTACTGGTAGAAATATTAGACATATAAAGAAACAGGATATCTAGGACAAGTTGGTCTCTAATGTCACAGTACGCAGGAGAAAGATCTCCCATCATAAGTCTATAAGACCCTGAGTAAATCGATAGAGTTCTCATCCTCTTTTATTTATTTTGTTTATTTAGCATTTGTTTACCAGAAAGTCTGACTTGGAACAAGCCAATTTTCAGTGGAGGCCCAGGGAGAAATGCTCAAGACGCATGTCTTTGTCATGTGGGAGGAATCCAGAGCACCTGGAGGAAACCCATACGAATGCATGGAAGACATGCAGACTCCGCACTGAAGGCACCCAGCTGAAAATCAAACCGGAGAGCCTCTTGCTGTGAGGTGACAATGCAAACTGTTGCACCATTGCACCGACCTTTTGGTAGGTGAGGGACTTTAGCCCTGTGATCCTTTTGCTTAGGAACCTTTGGGATCTTTCTAACTGTTTGAATGTTTAGTGGGATACATCACAGAAGGGGTGATGCTCTCAGCAGTTCTGAACAGTGCTGATTATAAAGTAGAGATTACCTCATTGGATCTTGATAATATTCTTTTGCCAGTTAGTTAGAATAAATAAAACAATTTCCTGACAACTGTTGATATGTGGTGGTCAAAAGAGAGGGACCCTTTAACCCCAGTTTCTGAGCTCCTCGCTACAGTTTCATTTTATAGAGGTGTGTTCTTTAGACAGTATGATGAGAGGAGGGGATTGTCTACCTAAAGAGATGGTATTCACTTTTTAGCATTTAGTTTGGGCCCATTTTTAGTACAGCAATAATGTACTAAGAGATGTTTATTCTGGATGGTTTGGGTATCATCCCAGTGTATAATATAGCAATAACCCATGCCTGGGTGTGGGTAATGCTAAATTTACCCACGGTTGGCGTGGTTTGGTCCCGAGGGCGAAGCCCGAGGGACCAAACAAAGCCAACCATGGGTAAATTTAGCATTACCCACACCAGAAGTGATTGCTATTATCATGACATTATTTAAGAAAGAAACTATTACTTTTCTTAAATAATGGCATAGTATAATGCCTGTTTGCTGCCCTTCCGCAGATGTCTGGCATCCGTGGCAGTTCTGATGTACTGCGCCTCGCCAGTACATCAGAGCTGTAAGTGAGAAAGCAAGATCTCCGTTGCTGAGTTTAAACATGGCGAGACAGTTTAAAATAAGCAACGGAGATGTCCGCTTATTTTAAACTGTCTCGCTATGTTAAACTCATAGTGAAACACTAAAAGCAATGGAGATCTTGCTTTCTCCATTGCTTTTTAAACACTGTCTCGCTATGTTAAATGGGTTTAACATGGCGAGACAACTAAAAATAAACGGAGATCTCCGTTTATTTTAAAGCTGTCTCGCTATGTTAAACCTATTTAACATAGCAGAAATCGAGTTATACTAATGGAAAAAAGTCCGGGCGACTGGACCTTTTTCCATTAGTATAACTCGATTTACAATGGGCATGCTGGCCAATCAGCGTGCACGTTTTGGGGGGGTCATGGTATAATACTCTACAAACTTTGCTAGCCAGCAATATTGGCTCTCTGTCTGGAGATATGAGAAGTAAGTATCAAAAGGAGTGGTCTCAGCACTGAGTTCCAGTGGACAATGCTGGCCAGTTTCATACTTTCTGATGAGGTTCCTACAACTTGCACTATGTGGATTCTGTCTTTCAGCCAGTTCCTGTCTATCTTACCACATTTGGATCAATTTTCAAAGCATTTAGTTTTTGTATAATGCCAGGAAGAGAAATAGCATCAAAAGCCTTAACCAGGACAAGATACACCACAAGCTATTTGGCAGTCATGTACAACCTCTGTAACCCTTTCAATGAAATTGATGAGAATATTTAGACTGAATCTATTCTTCACAAACCAAACATTTAGGGATCAAGTCTCTCAAGATTATTGATAATACAGTTTATAGGTCATTTATAATACATTCTATGGATTTGCAAGTGAGACTTATATGAGGTTAATTCACCTGAAATTATTATAATTTTATTAAACCGGGGGTGGATTAGGCATTTGGCAGTTCTGGCGAATACCAGAAGGGCTGGTGACAAAATGGGGAGATGTATGTGTAAAAAAATGTTTTGTCTCCAGACTGTTTTAAAACAGTCCCGATTGGGAAGACTGCAGGCATCAGTGAAGATGCCCAGAAGTCATTGTGGTTTTTCACCCCAAGAAATAGGATTCTGACTGGGCTGTGAAGTCAGCAGCCTGTCACGTAATCTGAGTAAGTACTTGATGTGGCTGCTGATTAATCCTGTTATTCTTGCATTCTCTTCCTGTGCTTTAGTTGCAAAGGAGAAAGTGAGAGAGAGGGGCAAGATGAGCGATGAGCAACCAGACAAGACAAAATCAGTGAGCCGAATTAATTTGTGTTTCAACCTTGAGGTAAGTTCTTTTTTTTTTCCTGGCACGGTCAACCAGATAATTTCTGCATTTTTTCCTGGCAGGTTCAACCGGGTACTTGAGAATAAACTGTTCTGTAACTGGGTGAACGCTCAATCTTCACATCAGAGCCTCACAAATATAATAAAAACGAACAGACCACAGCTGAAGAGTATATAATTGAAAGCAATGTCGTTTAATACACAAAGTAAGCACTTTCACGATCTGTAACTGACCGCTTCTTCCAACTTATACATTCAAATGAAATGATCAAAGCATTTAAATAGTATCTCATCAAATCAATAATTAAAGTAAATCAGTCAAGTCTATTAATCAAATTAATTAATCACTTAAAAACACAGTAAATAGATTCTGTCAAAAGATTTGAAACCCTAAAAATTAATAAAACAGCAAAGTTATAAAAAACAACTAAGCTAATAGCAATAAATATCTTTCAAAAAGCTTAGTGTTTAAGTGGTTTAGCTTTAAGAAAGGGCTTATGTGACACTGCACCATTAATCCGTGGTAATTTATCTGCCTGCAGCAGCAAAATCCATTTTTGTTCTGCTGCTTCCGCCTTGTTCTTAGTGTCACCGCCCCTCATGCTTTGTTCTATAATTTCTAGCACTAAAAAGTCATAAACATGTTGAGAGCCTTCTGCTTGAACATGTCTTGCTAAGGCACTAGTTTCTTTAACATTATTTATATCTCTTGAATGCTCTAGAATGCACTCTTACAGGTTCATAGGTTCATAGGCTGGCACTAGGCTATCGGCTCTAAGGCCTATGCAAGCCTAGCCATAACAATTCCCTGGAAATTTTTTCCCACAATATTTACTTCTCTGGGCCCCTGTCTAGCAGGGCGACTGACATGATCCACGGGATGAATTTCCTATCTCCCATCCAATCATCAAGGTTCCTTTTGAAGAGGGCCAATGAGGTGCTCTGCTTGACATGTATGCATAGTCTATTCCAGAGTATGGGGAGTCTCTAGGTCAGGAGCCTATCCCTCCAGCATGTTTTGTTCATTGTGATGATAAGGTTTAGATCCCTGGAGCGTGTGGCTCTGAGGGATTGGGATTTCTTTAAGTGGAGCATGTCCAACAGCTCAGGGTTTGACATGACCTTGTAAGTTAAGCAGAGATCGCCTCTGAGTAGACGATATGCCACAGAGTATAGCTGGCGTTTTTTTAGACGGTCAGCATATGGCATCTGCTATAGGCCTGTGATTCTTTTAGTGAGGTATTTCTGTGGCCTTTCCAGCTGTTGCAGATGTCTTGTGAGGTACATACCAAATGGAGCATTATACTCTATAATGGGTCTAATGAAGGATGAGTACAGTGGGACAATGACCTCCTTTTTTCTGGATGAAAAGCCCTTAATTATGAGGTGTGCCACATAGAAGGATTTCCTGACTGTTGTGGCGATGTGGTTATCGAAAGTGAGACCACTGTCCACTTGTGTCCCTAAGTCTCTCATCATACTTTCGATGTTTAGTGTCCTGCCACCTATGTGGTAGCTCATGGGTACATGTTTTTTCCAAAGGGGATGACTATACATTTCTTGGCATTAAGCTTGAGCCCATGGCTCTGGCACCAGGCATTTGTTTCTGTAAGGCCCTTTTGTAGAATATCCACATCATTTGGGGATTCAATAATGGCTCCCAGTTTGCAGTCATCTGCAAACTTTGTTAGCCAGAGTCCCTTAGTGTTGGCCTGTACTTCAGAGAAGAAGATGCCAAACAAGAGTGGTCCCAGGACTGAACCCTGAGGTACTACACTTGTCACTTGTCTGGAGCTGGATTTGGAGTCGGCTACTTTTACAGTCTGGGTTCTGTCAGTAAGCCCATTGGCAACCCATCAAGTGGCGTAGGGATTTATGCCCAGCTTAGTAAGTTTATCTATGATTCCAGAGTAGGGGATGGTGTCAAAGGCCTTGGCGAGGTCCAGATAGGCTGTGTGGACTTCCTTACCCTCATCCACAGCTTTGGAGACCGATTCGAAGAAGTCAATCAGATTCAGGAGACAAGATCGGCCGTTCACAAACCCAAACTGGGTGGGGTCCAGTGTCTGGAGGTTGCCAATGTCTTTGTTTATAAGTTCCATAATAATGCGTTCCATGCACTTGCAGATCAGGCTTGTCAGACTGATGGGACGGTAGTTCCTGGGATCCAAGGTGGATCCTCCCTTGTGGAGCGGGATAACTGTAGCTGTGCGCCACTCAGTGGGCACGAAGCCTGAGGTGAGGCTATGATTAAACATGACACTTAGGTGGGGTGCCAGTTCATTTTGTAGTTCATGTAGTACACAGCCTGGGATGTCATGTGGTCCCATGGATGCTGTATTCTTAGCTTTGGAGAGTGCTGTGAAACTTCTGCTGATTTTACCAACATAAAATACATAGCATAATTTGCAAAAGCTAAGGTTGTGTTTTGCAGTCAGCATAGAAGTGAATGTCTATAATAGACTTCTGACTTGGATGTGTGAATGTAGTGTTAGAGTAAATAAACTTACATACCATGCATTTCCTGCAGGGAAATGTTCCTGTTCTCTGAGACAGCATATTATTATTTCTGCTAACCAATGGTTTATAACATAATTGTTTTTTTAAGGATTTTTTATTTTTAAAAGAAAAACATGGTCTCTTGTCTATAACATCATCCAGTTCTTCAATAGAATTTAAAATGTTCCAGTTCCTCTCAAATATTTGACAAAACATCTTGATATCACTAGAATAGGAAATAGGAAACCTAACTTTGTGTCTGGTTTCATTTTGTGTATTGTGTATATCATTCATACTCTCTGGGAAAAACGGTCTGCCTCTGTGACTACGTCCTTCATACATGTCAATAATACTTGTTTCTATATCTGCTGCATTGTAGCCTCTATCTATAAATTCATCCTTTAAGGTGGAAACTGCTTGATTCAAACCATCTTCTGTATTATGCAGTCTACTCATTCTCATAAATTGTCCTTTGACTACATTCTTGTTAACATGTTTGGGATGCATACTAGTTTTATGTAGAATGCTATTTTTTTCTACTAGGTTTTCTATATAGGCTGATAACTAATTGTGTAGATGATTTTTTATTTATAGTCACATCAAGAAAGTTAATGGTATCAGATGAAATTTATATGTAAATCTTAAAAAATCAGTAGTGCTGTGTAAATATTCAATAAAAAGTTCCAGTGTACTACTAGTATCTCCCCACAGAAGGAAGACATCATCCACAAATCGTACGTACCAGATGATACTCTCTATGAAATCATTCCCATGCAACAGATAATTCATCCCCCATGAGACTAGAGCTAGGTTGGCGTAGCTGTTGGCACATGCTGTGCCCATTGCTACACCAATCTTTTGCAGGTAAAAGCAATCATTAAACACAAAAACTTTGTTTTCAAGAATTATCTCCAGTAAGCTACATATCAAGTTCACTTTGGTATATGTATAGATTTTTTTTAGTATTTAATAAGTCACGTACCCTTTCAATGCCCCAGGCATTAGGTATTACTGTAAAAAGGGATGTAATATCCATGGTAACAAATATATATTCACCATTTATCTCTGCCATCTTCTTATGGAGAGAAGTTAGAAACATCTTGGTGTCTCTTAAAACAGTATTACAAGTTTCTAACACAGGGAGCAAGTGCTTCTCTACATAGATGGATATTGCTTCTGTGGCCCATCCTCTACTGGAGACAATGGGTCTCATAGGTTGCTCAGTCATGTTTTTGTGTACCTTGGATAACCCATAAATCATGGGTATAATCGGATGCTGTACTTGGAAGTAATTAAATAGTTCTTCACTGATTTGTTGTGACACAAATAAATCAAAAATATACACATACACCCTGTCAATAATACCTTTCACCTGTGTACTTGAGATGTGTAAGTATGCATCTACATCATCTAAGAGAAACATCATTTGTTGTATATAGAATTGTGACCTATTGTCTCTGTAAAATTACAAATAATGGTATCTGTAAATGTTTTGGCAGGGATTGTAAATTATCTGCTGTCAGACTCTGTCTTTTGTCTTCATGGGTTGCTGCATAACATCTTGAAAGGTACAGCTTGTCAGAATAAGTGTTTGGTTACAGGAGATTTTAATATGAATTGGAAACATTTCTTACTTGAAATGATTACTTTACCAGTGGAGTATATTCTGTAGCAAATAATCACCAAAAGCAAAAGATTTAGAGGTTTCCTTTCAGAAGGACTACTTTTTGAAATGTTGAACTTCATACGGTCCGAAACATATGATCAACTTTCTGAAAAATCAAAGTATTTCTGTTGAAATAGTGGTACAGTGGGGATAGAGGAATTTATTTATTTTACTTAGTTATATTGATTATTGGTATAGTCCGAAAGAAGCCCATTTTCAGTGAAGGCCTGAGGAGAAAAGCTCCAAAGTATTACAAAGCATTTTAAGAACAATAATTTTACAGTCTTCAAAATAATATAAAAACATCTACAGTTTAAATAATTATACTAAATTAGACAAAATATGAAAACGTTGGTTGAGAATAGATACACATTAATATTAAGTAAATTTAAGGGATTTTACCCTTTTCCCCATTGTAGAGCAAGCTCAGAGCTAGCATATATAATTTGCAGGGGGTATAGTTTCTTGTTTTTCGACATTATGGTACATTGGTCATATGGTCTTAAAAATAGGCAACTCGGCATTCTGTCACATCTCTGTTATGATATACACCTGATTTAGTATGGCAATAGCTACTAATACGCGTATTGCTTATGTACTAGTTAATACTGTGTGTGTAACTGACTTAGTGTTCGAAACCATGCATTTAATGACAACCACTAAGGATTAGGGTAAGAATGAACTTGTTAAGTAAACTTTATCTTTAATTAAAAACTGCACTCTTTATGACCTTTAAGAATAAAACAATTCTGAAAAAGTCTGAGCAGTCTTTAATGAATATTACTAGAATACATTATATATTGATCCTGCTGGGAATCAGAAAGTTGATATAATTTTGGGTAACATAAGGTGCTTCACAAATATTTTAATGCATTTCATAAATTTAGACCTTGTCCTAAACGCATTATCTGAATCAACAACAATATTAGGTTGTTAATCATGAATTAATGTTTGTCAAAACATTAAATAGGAAGGTAAAAAATTACTGTAGGTTATAAGAAGCCAAGAAATAACTGTAAAATTACAAATAAAAGGTGTGAGGATGACCTTTGTAAGTAAATTATTGATTTGAGGAACAATTCTAACTAAATCTTGGATCAAGTGAATAATAAGCATGGGAATGGGCTATTACTATCAAATGACATACTGCAATCATGAATAAGCTATCACAACTGGTTTTGTCTGCTTTTACACCAACATCAACACCAGCACAATTTAAATATATCTGGTATGAAGTATGTGGTGTATTATCATTGATCTTATAATCTGTTGAAGGCAAAATGCCTTATCCTAGGACATGTGAAACCCTGAGGGAAGAGATGTTAAGGTATGTCAAGCTGACATTCCCATTTATGGCATGCTTTTTGCTTAACATTTTAATACTTCTGCTCTGACAAGAGCATTTTTGGAGGCCACAAAGGCCACAAGGTTGATTTCAAGTCATGGCAAAGAGTTAAACAATTAGTAATGCTGGTATATTTTGCCCCAAGAGCATGCTAACTCCACCAGCCATGGAGCAAGAGAGATAATGTGAGTAATCAACGTGTTGCTGTTCTAGGGAATAAGAAGATTGTGTCTTGGCATTGCTTCAGTGGCAAGGTAATGCTGTTATGGTATTGAAAGATGAGGTTTACAATCAGGTCTATTGTGTGATCTTACTAAAGCGTTTACCACTGCTGACCATTACTCTGTTCTGCTGGTCTTGCAGGAGATACATTTATAAATCACTTGCCCAGTTAGGCTTGACTTTTATCTAGGTAATCATGAGGTATATATGGATTTGCATGGTTATAATTCCTGTAATTATTTTCTTATCTCTGGAATGGGAAAGGGATCATTCTTAAATCTTTGTGATTGATTAGCCTACTCAGTGTTTTGCCCTCATCTTGTGTTATAAGGAATGCTAATAATGCTGCTTTTTTAACCTCTGGATCACATTAAAGTTAGTTACACATTTGGAAGTGATTTTGCACACACAGAGATAAAATTGTCAAGTATGAGCAAATGCCAATAAAGGTGTTTATCTCTGTCTTTTGATAGAGATCTGATAGCTGAAATAAGCTATCAAAATTATATAAATTCTGAAGCAGTTCATACCTTTAAACATCTGGTACTACATCTGGATAGTGTTTTATATATTTTTTAGCAGATTGATCATTTTAAACCATAGAATGCTTTACTGCCAACACTACAAGACAATAGTACAACACAAATAAAAACAAACAACAAAACACATAGAAACCTATAATCAAAATTCCCCTTTGAACATAAGCCACTGTTATTAAAGCTATATCACTAAAATAAATGCAGAATAAAATCCATATAATAAAGCAGTTAATTGATCATGGTAATAATATTCAGAAAAATACAACAGTGTTCATTGAGAAGGTCTATGGCTGGGTCGCATTTCAGAACTCGACAAAGTCACGTACTATAGCAATGCAACTTTTAATGATGCCTTAACTGATTAGCAGACTAGTTTTCTAACAAAAATATTTTTTCTCATAGCTGTTTATAGTGAATAGGAATAAATAAGCTATCTTCCTAGTAATTACTAGAATCTTATGGTTTTCCTTACCATTGTTAGTCCTTGCTTATAGATTCCTGATCCTTATGGCAACTGTACAACTTCATTTTCATAATCACAGAACTCACTATAATACAGTTCTATGATTTATTACAAATACTCCATGTATCATACATCACTGCATGTTGTATTTGCTTCTTTGTTCACTTCATATTCCTGTTTGCAGTGCAAACAAATGTGAGTTTGTATAGAAAGTATATAACAATCTATTTTTGATGCTAGAATGCAGTTATTTAGGCTGGTGTTGCATATTCAGGCTAGAGATGAGTCTAAGCAAAGATTTTCATTTCTTTTATTCAGAAAGGAATTACTAAAAAACATTTTTATTTACTCCCTTTTGAAATGTTGGGACTCAAAATGCTGAGTCCTGACATGATGGAAAAAAGCACAAATATGCCAGAGAAGCACAAATATCTAACATCACTATTCTCCTTAAAATTTCCGTTCTTCCTATTCATTGTCATTATTTAAGTTATCAGCATCGGTGTTGTGCAAAAGTCATGAAAAACATATGTAATCTACTGCTGGAACCTCTGGCTGTTGATATTTCATGTAATCATTGGTCTGCTTTATTATATGCATATCCATGTAATAAGGCTTAACCCAGTGGTATGCTTAGCATAAAAATAATACAAAATGCAATACAAAAGAAATTATATGCATATACAAACACACACACACACCCACACACACACACATGCACACACACACACACACACACACACACACACACACACACACACACACACACACACACACACACACACACACACACACACACACACACACACACACACACACACACACACATGGTAGTGAGGTGAACAGGCAAGCAGTGATTTCTTCTCTTGTAATTTATCATGGCAGGCATGGATCTCTTGCAGTTCAGCTAACTGATCCCCCATACCTGCAGATAGTGTTCCATTTTTTTCAGCAGGATGTCATGGCTTCTCATTTGGAGCTGTTGATTTTTGTTCCCTGCTTTACAGTAAGAAGTAAATGGCTCCAATACGTCATAGTTCCTTAGGGATAAGAAGACAACAAGATCTGCAGGCAACCAAAATACAAGCCTCTCATACCAAACTAGATACAATCTTGGACTTGGACTTGGCTGTGCCTTGATATCCTGCCAATGTAAATCCTGAACAGAAAAGGACACTTATCTCATCTTTGGCAGATTAGTATCCCCACCTTAAATGTACATGTCATAATGTAAGCAATGCAAACACAACTCTTGCTCCCCAAGTGACAAGGATCAAGTGTCACCCAAAGCAATTCACAAAGGAACACTTTCCACAGGTTATACTGGTGTATCCAGTAATATTCCTTCTCCTAATAGAAAGTACTGACAAACATACAGGAACCCTCCAATATCCATACAAAAACAAAGAGTTGATTCATATTTCCAGGGCCAGGATATAATTCATATTTCTCCATCTCAAACAGAGGCTCACATACCATAGAAACTTTTGTTTCAGCACCCTGGCCTTGTCTTTCCCAGGGAGGCTGGAAAATATGATCCCCACATAAATAAAACTCACATTCTAGACCACACTTGTAGAATATCATGTCCACCACCCGGGTTTGTCATTCGAATACTACGACTACCTTATATGTACCACTGAAAAAGCATGACAAACAACACATATCAACAATGTTAAGTGCCTTCAGCATTTCCTGCCAGATCAAATCCACTACCACAGCCTTGCCACAACTGTTCAGTTATTGCAGTTAATTTATTTACAGAAATGTCATGGGGTGGGAGGTTGAAATAATTGTTAAGGTGCTTGCATTACATAAACAAGGTGCAGGTTTTGATTCTCATATGGGATAATTGGGTAGGCTTGAAATGGCCCACAAGGGCAGTTAACCTAATGCTAACCTATGAACATCGATAAATTATGTTAGTGTCTTCCTGACGGAAAGCATTCCTTATATGTTTTGACAGAGTGCACAGAGGATGCCAAAGTTTTACTACTTTTTATGAAAACAGTTTAACAATACCCTGCCTCTCTTTCTTCATTTGCAGTACAGTTTATTAGAACCTCTTTAAAACCATCAGAAGGTCATTCTCCATGGCCTTACCAAACTTCGTCCATTCCCAGCCTTCAGTTCCATGACTACTACTGTTGCCTTCATATCTTGGACTTTGTTTCTGTTGAGCTTGGAAATCCCCTTCCCACTAGCATTACACGGAAGACCCAGTTCTTTAATTTGCTAGTCTCACTCTCCTCTGATGTTAACCAGTGCAGTCTAGAAAGGCTTTTCTTCTATGCCAATAATGTTCTGAGCACAGGGACTTGCTGTTACTAAAGTCGTTGACATCCTGAAAAGAGTACATTCGGTGTCCACATTTTGACTTCAACAGGTGCATGGCAATCATTTTGTGAATGTGGCAGTTGAATTCATTTCACACATAAGCATTGGACAGGTAGTACCAGATCACCCTCAGTACATTTTTAGGGTTCCAGAGTGTGTCCATTTGGAGCCCCTTCTGTTTGACTAACTCAGCACCAAATTATGATCACATGACAGTTCAGCATTTCTATTGGCATCCCTGTCTTGAACATTCAGTCTCAAGCTGGATGACATGGTTACAGTGATGGATGACATGGCTACAGTGATGGATGACATGGATACAGTGATGGATGACATAGGTACAACTACAATGATGACCACTGATGTTTGATACAACGTGGGAGGGTATCAGATACACTTATAAGCTTCTTGTATAAAATGTTGCTTTTTTAAAGTATGACAAAGAGAGAAGCCAGCTAATACTCACCACTGGAGTACAGATAAGGCAAGTTGTTACTTTCAGTTATGCTCCCAAAGGTGTCTTCATCATTCCCAACATGAAAACTGAAGTCCCCCAGTGGAAGTACAAAACGAGAGGTCATGGTTATCTTCCAGAAAAAAAAAATGGATATTGTTCTCAGAAGATGGGAGAGCAACAACTACCTGATGTAGAGAATCCTAATTATACTGTGATCTTGCTCATGCTTGAAGGGATAGAAGTAATGGATAGAGCCCTGACTACAATGCAGGTGACTAAGGTTCTATTTGTGGCTCTGATGTCTGAGCTACTGACAAAAGAGGACAGGCATGCCTGTCCTGCAGAAGATGCAGAGGCATAGGCATGGGTTAACAGTGCAGTTAGACCTGGCAAAGGACAAGGAAGCAACTGAGCTGTGCTTCCTGAGGGTGGACTGGGTGATTTACTGATGTCAGCTCCTTTATGGCCCCACCCTCAGGGTGTAACCAGGGCACATGTAAGCAGGGACAACATTTGGAAAAACAGTCATGACAGCAGTATGGTGCAGACCCGGGATGTTTTGATCCCCTTGTTGCCCCAAACCTTATTAGTGCAAGGCCAGTGGAGCCCAAGAGGGTAGGTAATACAGTCTGCTGATGGTAAAGTACAAAAGGGAAAAAAAAAGAAATAAAAAGAGTTTAGTAGGAAGACTGAGCGCCAGAAGGAATGATTATGGGAATGTAAGAAAATAATACATATTATACCATGATCCCCCCAAAACGTGCACGCTGATTGGCCAGCGTGCCCATTGTAAATCGAGTTATACTAATGGAAAAAGGTCCGGTCGCCCGGACTTTTTTCCATTAGTATAACTCGATTTTTAAAACACTGTCTCGCTATGTTAAATGGGTTTAACATAGTGAGACAGCTTTAAAATAAGCAACAGAGATGTCCGTTGCTTATTTTAAAACTGTCTCGCTATGTTAAACTCATTTAACATAGCTATAAAAAGCAACGGAGACCTCGCTTTCCCCGTGGCTTTTGCTCAGCTCTGATGTACTGCGCAGGCGCAGTACATCAGAACTGCCGCGGATGCCAGACATCTGCAGAAGGGCAGTAAACAGGCATTATACTATGCCATTATTTAAGAAAAGTAATAGTTTCTTTTCTTAAATAATGTCATGGTATAATAGCAATAATCCTCTTCTGGGTGTGGGTAATGCTAAATTTACCCACGGTTGGCTTTGTTTGGTCCCTCGGGCTTCGCCCTCGGGACCAAACCACGCCAACCGTGGGTAAATTTAGCATTACCCACACCCAGGCATGGGTTATTGCTATATAGTTGTCTAGGGAATCATGTGGGTATGTAAGAGGCATTACATTTTTATAATATTTATGCAAAGTAAGCTAAAGCAAACTCTGATCACTCCTGTCTGTAGAAGAGCTAAAAATGGAGATGCATACTGAACAGTTTGCTAGAGAAAAAGTTATATGATTTAATTATATGGTTTAATAATAACAGGCAGGAAATATAAATCAGTGCTACGTTTTGCTGTTTTTGTCTATCTCTGTTTTCTGTGAGTGAAATATATGAGGGGACAGACAGATGGTCATGACCCATTCTCCAAAAACACAGATAATATAAGATTTATTTTACAGTCAAGCAACATGACTCAAATAAACATCATGATTTCTTCCAATTATGTTACTATATTTTTTAGTATCTGTAGAAGTGGAATTCTTAATCATTGGTACCTTCTGAGACATAATGACAAATTGTCTTGCAGTCTTTTTTGCAAGTTGAAGGAAATTATATCTAAGAGGCTACACTAAAACGTAATTGTGCTTTTCTCTGTCACATTGGTTTACTGGATGAATTAATCATATCTGGTTTTCTAGACAGTCAATATGTTTTTTTTAAATTAAAAAAAATAGAACTAGATTTGTGTTCTCTGGATTCAAACATAAATCTAAACACCTGAAATAAATCAAAGTTCAAGATTCTAAGTCTGCATATAAAGAAGTGTCCAGATTAGTCTAGTAACATAGTCATGTTGTGTTCGCAACTGCCCTAGAGGAGCACATTAAAATAGTGTATGACTGTAAAACTAAGCAGGGAAATTATTTTCATACTGGTGAAAAAAACATGGAGGTAGCTAAGAGACACTAATCATATGCCAGTTGCTTATCCTTAAAGTGATGCACTCAACGAAGGGGCAAAAGTGCACCATCCTTTTCTCTGGTTACTGAAATTTAAAATTCAGTCACTTGATGATTTAGTTAAATAAACCTTTTTGTGACCATTTTTTGATTATATGATGTGTGAAATAAGATAGTTTAAATAAGTAAGATGCTGTTACTATTTCCAGCAAGAACTGAATTTTACTGTGGTTGTGCTTGTTCTGTATTAGGAAAAAAATGCTGCAGCCAAAACAGAAAATATTTTTTTAATGGAAAGTGGCACTCTGGCTTCAGCCTTATTCTTATGCATGTGTCTGTGTCTGCATGAAGAGTGTGTGTGTGTGTGCGTGTGTGTGTGTGTGCGTGTGTTTGTGTGCGTGTGTGTGTGTGTGTGTGTGTGTGTGTGTGTGTGTGTGTGTGTGTGTGTGTGTGTGTGTTTGTGTGTGTGCACACGTGTGTAAGATTGAGCTACTTCTGCATATTAGAATACTGAATGTTTAATAGAGAAGCTCTTGCTTTTCTGCTTCACGAGAAACAGCTTGTTAACATAAACATGAAGGCTAATTTCAAATAAGCTTCTGTACTTTGCCTTTTTTGCAAAACATTATTAAAGATGAAGGACCATATGCAAATAATTGCAATTCATAATTAACAATGTAACATTTTAATTAGCAAATGAAGTTGTAGAACAGCTGCTAATATGCCTTTCCAATTCAATTTCTACACTCTCCTTTTTGCTGCATATTTGTCATTTGCATCTTGTCCCTCCTGCATTGTTTCTTTACTTTTCATTATGGCAAGTTATGCTGAAGGTTTTTTAAATTAAAGCTATGATTGCCTTTGTACTTCTGGAGTTGATGAGCAGATTGTGCAATCCATAGGCTTTTCTTTGCAGAAAACAGTGTGAAATTTGCCTTGTCATTTTAACAAAATGCACAAGCACATGTTATGGAGTCCATATTGTGAAGTAGAATGAACTGTAAAGAACAAAAAAGTGCTTAAAATTTTAATTAAAGATACCATATCACACAATGTCATTCAAGATTGAATTATAGGACTTCAAATGCTGTAATCCCAGTAATATGAACATGTTGCATTTCGCATGCTAAAGCCTGTAGTACCTTCACCATCAAATAGCAAAGTAGGTCATATGTGAGTATTAAATTCAAGGTTAGTGTGTAAATGCAATAAGCCAGAATGGGATGCTGGAATTATAGGTGGCTAGTTGAGGTTTCATCTGAATAAGTTATTTAGCTATACTGATTACGACTTCACATCCATGATGTATACAGATCGGCAGTAGCTTAACTAAGTTTGATAAAGGGCAGCAATGTTTCCTTTCTGACCCCACTCATAGGTTTATAGGTTCATAGGTAGGTGCTAGGCTATTGGCCCGAGGGCCAAAGCCAGCCTAGCCAACAGTGTACTAGCTTTCGCCACCCATGTAGTGTTACATTCCTGGCCCCCTATTGAGCAGAGTCCCAGACATAACCCCAGGTATGAATTTCCTATCACCTATACACGTATCAAGGTTTTTCTTGAAGATTGCTAATGATGAGCTCTGCTTGATGTAGATGGGAATTTTGTTCCTGAGCAAGGGAAGTCTCTGGGACAAGAATCTATCTCTCCAGCATGTCCTATTTATTCTTGTGGTGAGGTTTAGGTCCCTAGACTGTGTAACTCGGGGAGATTGGGATTTCTTTAAGTGGAGCATGTCCATTAATTCCAGGTTTGACATGGCTTTGTATGTTATGCAGAGGTTTCCTCAGAGTAAGCGGTATGCAACCGAGTAGAGTTGGAGTTTCTTGATTCGGTCTGCATAATTCAACTGTTTGAGGCCAGCAATCCTCTTGGTGAGGTACTTTTGGGGCCTCTCCAGTTGTTGTAGGTGTCTTGTGAGGTACATCCCAAACGGGCCATTGTATTCAATGAGGGGTCTGATAAGGGATTAGTAGAGGGGAACTATGACTTCCTTATTTCTAGATGCGAACCCTTTTCTGATTAAGTGGGCCATGTAGGAGGATTTTCTGACCACTGTGGCGATGTTGTTATTGAAGGAGAGGTTACTATCCACTTGGGTCCCAAGGTCTCTTATCACACTTTCTGTGTTAAGTGAACTTTCCCCTATTTGGTAATTCATGGGAACCGTGTTTTTACCAAAGGGGATAAGAATGCACTTTTTGGCATTTAGCTTGAAGCCAGGACTTTGACACCAGGTGTCTGCTCAGTGAGGCCCTTTTGCAAGATGTCAACATCAGCAGGGGAATTGATAATGGCACCTAGTTTGCAGTTATCTGCAAACTAGTTAACCATAGACCCTTGGTGTTCACTTGCACTTCAGAGAAGTATATACCAAACAGGAGAGATCCCAAGACTGAACCCTGGGGCACTCCACTTGTCACTGGTTTGGAGTCGGATCTGGAGTCTGCAACTCTCACTGTGTGAGTTCTGTCCATGAGTCATTTGGCCACCCATCTCGTGACGTAAGGGTTTATGTTAAGGTTGATGAGTTTATCTATGATTCCTGAATGGGGGATAGTGTCAAAAGCTTTAGCAAGGTCCAGGTAGGCTGTGTAGAACACCTTGCCCTTGTCTATGGCCTTGGTAATGTTGTCAAAGAAGTCTACCAGGTTTAGGAGACATGATCTACCTTTCACAAATTGAAATTGGGTAGGATCCAAAGTTTGGAAGTTGCCAATGTCTTTGTTTATGAGTTCCATGATGATATGCTCCATGACCTTGCAGACCAGGCTTGTCAGGCTAATAGATCATTAGTTCCCGAGGTCTGTGGTGGTTCCTCCTTTGTGGAGTGGGATAAACATTGCTGTGTGCCATTCTGTGGGCACATAGCCTGTGATTGAACATGGGGTTTCGGTGGGGGGCTAGTTCATTATAGATAAATAAATAAATAAATAAATAAATAAAGTGTGTGAATATACACACACAAATACATATGTAAAAAAAAAAATATATATATATATATATATATATATATATATATATATATATATATATATATATACACACACACACACACACACACACACACACACACACACACACACACACGGATCTACTTCAGTAGATCGAACTTTTACTAGTTCGAACCACATATGGCCGAAACCATATGTTCGAACTCGGAAAAGTTCAAACACTGATGTAAAACCACATAAAACCAAAAAACACAAAACTAAACATCTATAGCCCCCCACACCCCCCTTACTTAAATATGCCAACTCCGAGAACGCACTACATTGCAGAAATGGGAAGTCTTCCCTTTTCGCTCTGTAAGATCTCCATTCAGTCAGACTGGACTTTTATAAGTTCGAACATATGGTCCCATGCATGGTGTAACTCGACTAAACTTTTTCTTCTCTCTACTGAAGGATATATATATATATATATATATATATATATATATATATATATATATATAGTTCTCAGAGTTAGTATATATAAATAGGTGGGGGGTGCAGGGGGCTTGCCTATATGGTTTGTTGGGAACATTCGACTTTATTGTCTGGGGATACTGAAAGTGGAACTATGTATATATATATATATATATATATATATATATATATATATATATATATATATATATATATACATACACACAACACACACACAACAACAGCTATGCTCTTGTATGGCTACTGTAATACTTGTTGTCAATTTCTCATTTTGTTTTCTGCTATATCTTTTTCTCTTACTTTTACCTTTTTTTACAAATACAAAATACCACAATTATTTATATTATATTATTATATAATATGTTTTCTATTTCCTGTCTGTCAGGAAATGTAATGTTTTCTGTTTTTTTTCTCTTTTTTTTCCTTTTTTTTTTGTGATTTGTGATTTTACTGTTTGTGTTAAATTTTTTTTTTTTTTTTTTTTAATTTTTTTTTTGTAATCAAAATTATATATATATTTATTTATGTATGTATATATATATATATATATATATATATATATATATATATATATATATATATATATATATATATATATATATATATATATATATATATATATATATATATATATACACATGGGTGTACTTCAAATATTTGCAGTCCCATATTTTCGAACCTGAGATAACTTTCCCGAAACTGCATAAGATCAAAAATGAAAATGAAAACAAATGGCAAATTACCGAAAACTGCTGCAGAATGTCTATGACCATTTTTAAAAGTTTGGCTATATCATGCCCACTGCCCAACAGACAGGGACCCTAATTTATTTTGTCTTATGTTTTTTTTGGGGGGTTGCACCCCCTGCACCCCCTATACCCCCTGCAAATTAAATATACCGACTCTGAGATTGCACTACATTGAAGGAATGGGTAAATACCAAGGCATGCCCACATCTGTGTGAGATCCACTTGGTTGGGTTCGCAAGTATAGCATCACCATTCTGTTTTGAAAGTGGTACTACTTATGAAAAGAAGGTAACTTACTTTTGATTATGTGACATTTGTTGTTTAAAATGTTTGTTTTTATGCAGTTTTGGGAAAGCTGTCTTGATAATTTTGTATGCGATAATACTGAATTTCTAATATTTCACGTAGAACCATATGTAAATATATATATATATATATATATATATATATATATATATATATATATATATGAACACCAAACAAGAAAATGGTGCACGATGACTCAGGTGTCTAGGAGAAATACAAACAGTTCAAACAATCACCTCCAGTACTCAATAATAATAAAAATCCACAATCAGACGCTGCATGTAAGGATTTTATGGCAGACAAATACACCCACAGACTAATTTTGCCACATGGCATCATCAGTGTGTGCCAGGAAATGGAGAAACATTATTCATAAAGACAACAATTAAAGCAACAGCTTAAAATAAAAATCAAACAGCAACATTAAATAAAGAAATCAGATATATTTACAAGTAGAAAAACACAGGTGTGCAACCAAATAACCAATAAACACATTATTCTCAAAAAATAAATATAATATTACCTATCATAAGCCTACTATCTCCAAAAAAGCTACCTAAAAATAAATTATAAATGGTCATTAAGACCTGCTTTAAATAATGCATCTAAATTAAATATCTACATGCATTCCTTACATGTCATAATTTGATGTTTATGTAATACTGTAATGTCATCCCCCATTAGCATGTCTATACCCAAAAAAACAAAATGAGCAGAATTATGTACTAAAACATGTTTATATGAAGGACTTTGTGAATGTTTACTATTGATATCACTTAAGTGTAGTGCTATACATTGTTTGAAAGAACGAGACGTTTGTCCCACATAAAAAGATCCACATTGGCAGACTGCCATGTACACAACCCATTGACTGGAACAGGTAACCAGATGTCTAATATTGTACACCTTTGGAGTATTAACTGAGGTAAAGGACTTAATCCTAGATATCAATTTACAATATGTGCAATGTCCAAAAAAGGTGCTACCAACAATTCTTCTGCCTACATGACCAGACTGACTAGTATGTCCTTTTTTAAAGGAAGAAAAATTCTCTTCCACTGTTTTGCCTCTACGAAAACCAAAATGACAATAATTGTCCAACGTTGGTCCAAAAAACACAACAGACTTCAAAATATGCCAATACTTGGCTATCGCTGATTTTATCTTGAGAGTGTTAGTGCCAAAAATAGTAATCAACCTGGGATTTTCTTGACCTTCTAGATTATCTGCCTGCTTTTCTTGAAAAAGTTCCACCCTAGGTAACCACACTGCCTGTTGATAGGCAGAATCATTCCAAGTATTATTATAACCCTTTGATCTAAATCTAGATTTAAGATTGTCCGACTCAGTGTGAAAATCTTTGTCCGAGTTGCATATTCATCTTATTCTCAAAAACTGTGCCTTAGGAATATTATTGACTATATGTCTGCGATGGCAACTATTAGCATGTAATAAAAAATTCTTGGAGAAAGGTTTACGATAAAGACTAGTAATAATAGTCTCAGCTATAGATTTAGTCACAGTTACAGCCAAGAATTCAACATTAAATAAATTAATTTTGCCATTAAATTGTATGCCATTTTCATTAGAGTGCAAATATGTGACAAATGATTTCCAGTTATCTAAATTGCCATTTCAGAATACCCAACAATCATCTAAATGCCTTTGCCACATAATTAAATGTAGTAAAAACACATTGGTATCACTATAAATGAATTGCAACTCAAAATACGCCATAAATAGGTCTGCATAAATTGGTGCAAATGTATCACCCATAATGGTACCTTTAACCTGTAAAAAACACTGAGATCCAAATTTGAAGGAGTTATGTTCTAACACCAACCCTAATAATGTAAGCAGAAATTCCACTTCAGCCTCTTCATACATTCTGGAATATTGTAACCAGTATTTCACTACACAAATACCACCCACATGTGAAATACTGGTGTATAGTGCTTGCACATCTAGTGTACCTAAATAAGCATTACATAGAACTTGTAAATCATTCATGAGTGCCAAAAACTGGTTAGTATCTTTAATTCTGTCTCTAACAAAAATTAAAAGAGGTTTAAGGTTAGACTCCAAGTAGACTGAAAAAGGTTCTATGAAAGAGCCTCTTCCTGCCACTAAAGGGTGACCCGGAAGTCTAGTAACAGATTTATGAATCTTTGGAACCAAATGGAAATATTGGGGTTGTGGATCATCTACCATCAATTGTTGTGCTAAAGAATCATGTATAATACCTTCCGATTTAACCTTATTCAAAAACTCATCTATCACATTTTTGAAACCTGGTGTGGGGTCAGTCGGAAGATAACAGTAAGATATAACATAATTAAGTTGACTTTTAACCTCAATTTCATACTCTTTTTTTTTTCAAATATTTTTTTTATTTTCCAAATAAAATAAAATAATGTTTAACAGTACAATCATCAATAAAAAAGTATTATAAACCTTTATATACACAATGTACAACTGACCTGAACAAAGGAGGGAAAAAAATAATAAAATATATGAAATTAGTAACAAAAATTTATAATATTCAATTAATAAAGTATAAAGTTACACATTCATTTTTTAGGGTTCATGTTTAATGTCTCAATAAGAGTTACATTTTTTTTCCCAAGGATTGTTTATCCATGTTTTAGGTGAAATTCTCGATTCCTTCACCTTGATTTCTAATGTCACTGTTTCTTCCATCAATCTTAAGAATTCTTCCAGAGTAGGTTCTTGTGAAGACTTCCACGTTCTAGTTATACATTTCCTTGCCATGGCTAGTATGGAACAAAGTAGGTATAGATCTTTTTTATTCATTCCAGTAGTATCATTAACATTTAAAAGTACTAAAGATTTGGTTAAAATAAAGGTATCTGTGAATATAGCTTGGAGAAAAATAGTAATTTCTTCCAATAATTTTTTTTTATAATAATACAATCAAAACATATATGAGACCAATCAGAGTTGGGAGGGTGGCCTAATGGTTAAAGTGTTTGCCTTATAAACACTATGTGCAGGGTTTGAATCTCACAAGAGATAATTGGCTAGGCTTAAAATGGCTCGCAAGGGCAGTTAGCCCAGTATGAACCTATATTGAATAGTAACAGTCAATATGTGCCACATTCTATTATTTCATTCACTTAATATACAATTTTTAATTATTATATTTTCATTTAGAAAAATAATAGTGTGCAATGTTTTCCATGTTGAAGAATAATTAGGATATATCCAGTTAATGATAGTTCTTAATATGTAAGCTTTTATGTATGATTCTAGATCTGGAAGTTTAATTCCACCCATTTCCCAAGATCTAATATGATGTGTATAGGCTATTCTATTTCTTTTAGGATACCAAATAAAGTTTAATAGAATTTTATTTATTTCTTTCAAGATTTTCTTGTTAGGTACTATAGGAACAGCTTATGCAATGTAACTAATTTTTGGAAGTATTGTCATTTTTATTATTTGTAATCTGTCTTCAACTCTCAAGAACATTTTATTCCAGCTTACTATTAACATTTTTATTTTATTAATTATGTTGCTATAATTAGTGGCTAATGTACATTCCAAATTATCACATAGTGTTATTCCTAAATAATGTATTATGGGAACTTGTTTTCCTATCACACAATTTGTAGTTAAGGTAAATACTCTCTTTTTATTCAAATGTATATAATTAGATTTTCCCTTGTTAAATCTAAGGCCAGAAATATGATAAAACCTTTCCACTATTTCATCTAGTTTTTGTACTGATTTCTCCGAGACAGATAACGTGAGTAAAACATCATCAGCAAATAACATAATTTTTTTAATTGAGTTGACCATATACATCTGTGCCTGCTATATTAGAGTTGTGGCATACTAATGAGGCAAATAATTCAACTCCTAAGGCAAACAGGATTGGAGACATTGGAAATCCCTGATTTGTACCTTTGGTTATTTCAACAGCCTTCGAGGTAAATGGCCCAAGTTTTACATAAGCCAAATTGTTTTCATAAATATTCTTTATTAGCATAATAAAATTAGTAGGAAATTCAAACAATTCTAAAGCCTTAAAAAAATCCCAGCTCAACGAATCAAAGGTTTTTTCTATATCCAAAGCTACTATTAGAGCTTCTTGGTTGTTTCTGTTTAGAAAATCTATGAGTCTTAGAATTCTTTGTATATTGTCATGTGGGTGTCTTTTATAAATGAATCCTGTTTGATCCTCATTTATTATGTGTGTCAATGATTTTTTAATTCTACTAACTAATATTGACATGAAGATTTTATAATCATTGTTAAGTAAAGATATTGGCCCATAAGATTTACTTTGTAAAGGGTCTTTGTTTTCTTTTATAATGGGTGTAATTAAGGAGTATCTCCATGAAATTGGAGTTGTGTTTTGTGCTAGAATTTCATTCAACGTTTTGTGAAACAATGATATTACTGAAGATGGAAATATCTTATACAATTCATTAATTATTCCACCAATTCCCAGTGTTTTATTACTTTTACTTTCCTTGACTTTTTGAGTAATTTCTTTTAGAGATATTTGTTTTTGAATGTCTAACTTTAACTTTTCTGGTATTGCCTTTATCTTGGCTAATTTCCGGTCTAAGTTTGATGTATTAGTTATATGTGAAGTATCATTATAATGGTCAGCGAAATAATGTTTAAATGTATCTAGTATATCATTTATATCTGAAACCTTTTTGTTTTGTTTTTTCCCTTCCTTCATGTATAATACTTGCAATATTATTTTCAATCTATTTTTTTTAATCTTATTGCTAAATTATGCATATGTTTGGGTGATACTGCATAGGAACTAAGTTTTAAACCTTTCTACAGCTATATTGGTTTTGTGAGTTAGGATTTCATTATATCTTTTGTTTAAGTCTTCCAAAGTTTTTTTATTATTATTTTGTTTGCAAGTTGATGAATTAATAGTGAGATCTGTAATTTGTTTTTGGATGTTACATAATTTTGATTCCCACTCTTTTAGCTTGTTTTTATACCATGAAAGATTTTTTTTCCCATTTAAATAGGCTTTCAAGGTATCCTAAAGATTAATTACATTAATTTCAGTAGTGTAGCTTATATCTAAAAAGAATTGTACTTCTGAATCTAACCAATGTTTAAATTGTGTTAATTTTGTAATGTAAGCTGGAATTCTTGACATAAAAATGAATCTCTTATAATCTGTATGTATTTTGAGAATTAATGAATTGTGGTCTGAAAAGGGACAAGGGATTATGGAAAATGTTATTATTTTTGAATTTAGGTCTTGGGATGTGAACATTTTATCAATACTTGTATGTGTCCCAAATCTGTGGGCTTGGTGTGAAAATAATAATGAATTGTTCTCCTTATAACTAAATGTATCAATTAGATTTAAACTTCCTTCCCATTTCTTAAGTAGCTTCCCTATAGAATTTGCACATAAATTTATTTTGCTTGTGGTCACTGATTTATCCAATATACAATTAAAGTCACCTCCCAAAATCAAATTTCCTTTATATACTCTAGTTATTAGATCCATGTGTTTTCTTATTGTTCCAACCCCAATAGCTGAAAACCAATATATATTTACTAATGTCCAGAGTCTATTGTTATATTTTACTATTACTATGGCTAGGAGTCCTTCTTTATTTTCATATTTGTAAATGATTTCAGGCATAGTGACATTTTTTCCATAAAATTAAAGTTCACCTAGTCTTTTTCTTATATGAAGAGTGAAATAAGATCATATATTCATTAGGATTCCAGCTAAAGGTATTATTTGTTTTGAAGTGAGTCTCTTGAAGAAATTCTACTTGTACTTTTATTTAATTTCATACATCTTAATAAATTAGATCTTTTCATTGGATTGCTTAAACCGTTAGTGTTTAAGGATAAAATAGTCAAGTCCATTCTCAGTATTTAACTTTACATCATATTTGTTTTGTATTATATTTTGTAATACCATACCAAATGTAAAATGTGTAACTACTGTGTTAATAATTCTCATTGTAGTCAATATTTTAATTTTGGTCAAATAACTTAAAATAGAGTTTAGTTCAGGCCAATAAAAAAAGAAAAAAGAAAAATGCCAAAATTACTTGTATAACAACAAGTATATAAATATTTTTGTAAACCCTCTAATGTACATGAAGTGAAATACACTTCCAATCTTCTAGATGAGGAGAAATCTAACAAACTCCTAGCATAACTTCCCTCATGAAAAAAGAAAGAAAAAAAAAAACTAACCCCTTTTGAGTTCCAGTACACCTTTTCTCTTATCTTGGAGATTTAACAATATTAGTTATTATTTTCTCTATATGTATCTGCAGTGGTGGTGCTGCGGTAGCGTTGTCGCCTCACAGTTAGACATTGCCTGTGCGATTTTCAGTTAGAGCGTCTTCTGTGTGGCGACATGCGTGAATGGGTGTTCCTTCGTTGAAGATTGTGCGTTAGGCCCAGCAAGCCAGTAAGTAAAAATCTACTGCCAATCATTAGTGGACCGGAGTTCCGCTGTGGCGACCCCTAACCAGGAAAAGCTGAAAGACACAAACATGTTCCCTATATAACTATTAATAAGGAATTAACATGATATATGGAAATGAGTACTGATTTGATAATACAATTTAATTGTAGATTAGATTAGACTTCTTTTTCAGAATATAATCATCCTATCATGCACTACTTAAACATTCATAAAGTAAAATCTCATTTATAACACAGTAAATGTTGCTTAACATTAGTTCTCTTTAGCCTGAGAGTAGAATATATACATATTAATAGTCTCCAATATTCTGATATGACCAATATACTAATGATTATGTCAGATAAACACTCTCCTACATACTAAAATTATATTATAACTGAATGAAGTAGATTCAGAAATGCATCAATAAGTGAAGATAAATATGGACAAGTCTACTCAGAACATTTGAATCATACTACAAAAACTATGTGGTCCATAGAATGAACCCTTAGAGTTGTGTTCACTAGAGATGATAATGTAAATATGTTTGAGTGAACAATACATGTCATAAATCTCTACATATCACTCACATTCTTTCAATTAGAGACAAATGAAAGCATAACCAGATTCAATTTATTTTATGTCCACCCATGAATGTAGTTGTGACAAATTAAAAGAAAAAATGAAGAAAGACAACATTAGACCATAGTGATCACTCGTTGATGATGAAACAGAAGCAATTTGGCTTGATAAGTGGCCATGTCGGTGAGCAATTTATAAATGTCTTAATACAAATGCATAGTTATTATATCAATTTATATTATGAGATTATCATCACAGAATATTGAACAAAATGCTAGTCAAGACAGGGCATTACTGAAGCTGTTCTGCACAGCCACAGTTCCTTAGAACCTTTATAACAGAGTGTTTATCAAAGACTGTGTCATGTAGCAAGATACAAGAGTAGGCAGACTCCCTTCTTTGTTATTAAATTGTTAAAAGTAAAGACACTCTAAAAAAATACAAAACCTATTAAGCTGAACAGTGCCTTAAGAAATCTTTCTATCTCATATCTATTTAATTAGCGTTCTACTTGAATTTCTCTTCCAATTTATAAATCTGTCTTAATTTACTACTTGAAGCAGTAGCAGAAGCAGACCATGAAGACATGTTCTCATGGGCCCTTTACTTTAAAGAAATAAAGATGAAATTCCAAGGTGAACTCATTTTACCAACCATCTCACTAAGAAACTGATAACCTTATTATTTAAACAGTTGTCAATATTCAGTCAGCTGCACAATAGTCAGCTATACAACTAATGTCTGAAGGATTAAAGGTAGTTTATGTTATAAATCCCTGCCTTAACCAGGTGTGTAGCATACAGAATATCATTTAGGATTTGCATTTCTTAAGAAGCTATGTCTGTAAATGTGTAATTCAAACACTTCTTGGTAGAATGAATGACATCTAAACTACTTTATTATGCTAATTTATATATAATTTTACTATAGATTTCCCAGTACTTCCCCATTATCAAGGCAACTCCCGCAATACATCAACAAGTGCTTGCAAGACTGCCTGAGATGCCAGTTTTATGAATTATAGAACCATGGCTTAAAGTTTTGCTGGGAATAAATCAACTGTTCATCATAGAAAATAAGTACACATGCCCACACAATTTAGTAGTGCAGTTAAACAACTACTTGCATGTTGGTGTAAGAATTTTGGCTAATTACCAACATATTTTCCACTTTACTGAAAGTTGAACCCCACTTATCAAAGCTTAGAAAGCACTAAAGGGTGAGGAGAGTAATCAGTAATTTACTATCCACTGTATTCACTATTTATTTGGTTACTACTTAGTCGATTCAACTGAGCATGTCTAGACAGTGTGAGCAGAGGGAAATAACAACCCTGCACATTACAGGGTTTACTATGTTATCTAATAAAGCAATGTGCACATTATATTCAAATAAGTAGGAGTTATAAGTACAAGGTAATAAGTCCCTTTGTGGCTTCTGAAATTAGATGATTTCTGTTACCAGGTTAATGAAGTATTCAGTATAATATGTCTAAAACCTGTCTTAATGTTACTTATTATGTGCACAGAAGTATGTCACAACTGGAGCTGATGTGTGCATCTCACACACATATTTTCCTATTTACACTTGCAACACTGTAACAGATGCTTACAAAACTATTAGATGTCATTTTACTAGATCACCATAGCATAGTGTATCTTATAGCCTAGGTAGGAATAATTCAGAAGTAAGAAAGGACTGTTTTTACTTCAAGTGTAACAATGTAGTCTGTAATGTTTCTATTACTTTTTCAATTGGATGTTATTCAATGTTACTGTAAATTCCTCTTTTTTGTATTACCTACATGAAAAACAGCTACTCTGTCACTGATTCCATACCTATTCATTGTATTTATTTAAAAGAAGCCAGGGTTTGTAGATTTTAATAATCCAAAGACCTTGTTAAATGAGCTTAAAATATACTGCTTGTGCAACTGATATCACACTACAAGCGCTACCTTAACTACAGACAAGCAGAGGATTCCTTAACTGACTATTTCCACCTTAAATCTTTCATAGCAGACAAGGGAAGCTCTAACTAGTGCAAGATAATGTTTCAAATAACAGCATTGTCAGAACCCAGTAACGGAACTCTGTATGTGAAGTTGTTAAAGCTCACCGTTTATTCTCATTGATGGGTTCTGAGCCGATCCTCGGCTTTGACACGGCCGTTAGCAAAGCTCAAGGTTTACCAGTAGTTTGAAACCAAGCCCCTTATCCCATGATGCACTGCCAGAATTACCTCAACTCTAGTTTGCCGTGGCACAGATCTCAGAGTTCCAGATTGCTCGAACCAATTTTATTGGAAAAATTTTTCTATTCACAAGTTTTAAAAACTTTTTCTTGACTTTCATTCTTGTTAGGATTTTTTATATATATATATTTAGATAAGTGCCCTGTGTTGGCTTTGTTTTTTTCCATAGAAGTGTTTATACTTAGCAGTTGGCCTAGTAGTGTTGGCCTTGTATTTAACTAAATTCTTAGTCAGTAGTTATTTCAGTAGCTAATAGTTGTTTAGAGTGTGTTTTTTCTATTTGTTTAAATTGAGGATGTCTGAAGAGAAGCAACATCCTAAATCTGGCTTCAAAAAATGTCCGGATTGTGTACAAAAAATGTCAGTCACTGATGGGCACGTTCAGTGTGTCTAATGTCTGGGGGCATTACACCTCCAAGACGCTTGTAGCATTTGTCACTCCTTCTCTTCCACGGTACTTTTAGAGAGGAGGAGGAAATTGGTGGATAGGGGCTTACTTCAGCACCCCTTCTCAAAAGCACTGGGTGACCAGGATGGTGCTAGTAAATCCTCTAAGTCATCTAAATCTTCAGGTGACTCTAAGTTGTCTAAAAAGGCTAAACAAATGGAGGGTGCAGGGTCATTGGTTTCACTGCCTGCGGAACTGGGTGTCCCTTCTGTTCAGAGCCAGCTCACAGCTTTGGAGCCAGTTTCTGAGATTCCCTCATCTCATCTGCTTCATTTGGCACCCTCGGTGCATTCCTCAAAGTCTTATGTCAGCCTCTCAGATCTGGATATGGACCGGTTGGTGCAGAAGCTTTTACAGGTACCAGGCCTTGCCAAATTGTTGTCAGCTCTGATGCCTCCTTCAGAACCGAAGACCATTACCCCAGACTTGACTGCTCCTCCTCCAAGCCGTACTGGACTTTTGGAGCTGAAGGAGGCCGACTTGATGGTTGTTGAGCCTGTAGAGCTGAGACCTGCTCCGGTGTTATCGGTTCCATCTACTCGGACATCCTCTGTGCCGACCGGGGACTCTAGGAGCCGACTCTCCTGTCAGGTCCAGACAGGATAGTCGTACAGATTTGTCAGTGCCGATTCTTCCTCTCGGGGCTTCGGCTTGGTTGAGCTCAGCTCCTACCTCGGGCTCGGAGCCCATGGCCTTGGTGGGGGAGGATCGGATGGTTCCTCCAGATCCGTCTACCCCTTCTCGTCAGAGTCATGGTGCATTTGATGCCATGAGGAGAGTCCTGTCTCCAAAGACATCATCAGCATCAGGTCTGGCTTCCTCCTCCCCTCAAGCACCTGTGTCCACTCCTGCTTCTACCAGTCAACCCAAGCGTAGAGACCCTGAGCCTCAAGTAGCCCCACAGGGCACCTCCTGCTCTTCTGAGACCTCCCCAGAGCCCCCACTGAGGAGGTACCCAGGAAGAGACTGTGCAAGAGGAGGCTCTTGGACTCCCCACAGGAGTCTTTGACATCTGACACTGATTTGGATGAGTCATAAGGGTCCCCTCGATGCCCCTCTGAGGATATCTCCTTTGCGATATTAGAGATCCTTAATCAGAGGTGTGGTTCACAGTCCAAAAGCCCTACTGAGGACGAGTCAGTGCTCTTGAAGAATTTTGGGTCTCAACCTTCCACCTCTTGGGTGTCTCTGTCTTATGATGAGCTCATGGAGCTGACCTCTCGTAAGGCGTGGGAGTCTCCGGAGGCCATGGAACCTGTCCCTCGGAAGCCAAATAAGTTCATCTCTGCCCCAGTGGACAAAGCGTTTTTGACTAAAGGAGTGCCTGTTGATGCCATGGTGATGGTGGTGGCAGCCATCAAAAAGGAAACATCTGAGACATCCTCATCTATCCCTCCTCCTACCAGAGATTCCAGGATCATGGATAGATATGGGAAATGCATGTTTAGCTCAGTGACTTTTTCCCTTTGATCAATGAACTATTTAACCCATTTTACCAGACTACAAAGAGATCTCCTGAAGGAGCTAGGAGATACTCTCCAGGGTACGGTAGCTGCAGGGGTTGCTGACAAAGTTACCACCCAGCTCACTACCCTAAACTCGATTGTGAACTCGTCCATGCGTCTCATATCTTACACAGCTGATGCTTCAAGTAGGGCTGCTAGTTCAGGCATTGCTCTGCATAGACAAGCCTGGATGCATCTCTGTTCCTTTGCGGAGCCTTTCAAGTCTTCCATTATCAACACCCCATTTGATGGCTCATCCCTATTTGGGCCCAAGGTAAAGGAAACTTTAACCATATGTGAGCAGGAAGGAAAGACTCTATCTGCCATCAGAGTCCGTTTTTCTACCCCTACTCAGCCCTATCCCAAGGGCCCTAAAGGCATAAAGATGTGGTTCCGAAAAGCCCAGGGAGCCTTTCAGGGCACACGTGGTGAAACCCCCTCTAGAGGCAGAGGAGGGGGTTATAATGGAAGATGCCACCCGCGTGGCAGGGGGGGTCCACAACAGCAGGATGACAGAGGCCAGTTCTCTGGTCAGCCCTACCAGTGCTCCTGAAAGGAGACCTGGCTGTCCGGCTCTGGAGGTAGTCGGGGGTCACTTACCTTGGTACCCAGAAGCCTGGCTAAGCATAACATCCAATACCTGGGTACAAAACATCATTTCCAGAGGGTATTTCATACCGTTCACTTCCCCTCCCACTCCTGTCAACAGAATCCCGGATGTTCCACCCAGTCTCAGGGGACAAGCAACTATAGAGGTCCACAAGTTGCTAAAAAAAAAGAGTCATCCAGCCAGTCCCAGCATACCAAGCAGGATTCGGAACTTACTCAAGATTCTTTTTGGTTCCAAAGAAAACAGGGGACTGGAGACCTATCTTGGACCTCAGCAGACTCAACCAATTTGTAAAAAAAGAGAAGTTCCAAATGGTCATGTTTCAGGCTATTCTTCCCTTTTTAGGGAACGGCGATTGGATGTGCTCCATCGATCTCAAGGATGCGTACTACCACATAAAGATGGACAGATACTCCAGAGATCACCTGTGTTTCTGGCTGGGAGCCAATCACTACCAGTTTTGAGCCCTGCCATTTGGTCTCACTACAGCCCCCAAAATGTTCACCAAATGCATGGCAGTGGTCACGGCTCACCTGAGGTGTCTAGGATTCCAGGTGTTTCCATACCTAGACGATTGACTCCTTACCACCACCAGGCATCAATTGATTCAGGCAACAGAATCTACTCTGACAGTCTGCAACCACTTAGGCATTACAGTCAACTTTGAAAAGTCTGCCTTGTTGCCATCGCAGCATACCATCTTTATAGGAGCAGAGTTAGATACCTCAACCACCACTCTACATCTTCCAGTTGAAAGGGTCTCACTTCTTCACCAACATGTCAAATCATTGGTGCCAAAGAAGAGAGCTGCAGCCGCAGAGGTCTTGAAGGTACTAGGTTTGATGGCAGCAGCAATTCTAGCCATTCCACTCGCAAGGATGCATATGCAAATTCTTCAATAGCTTCTGTTCTCTCAATGGTCTTACCAGAAATTGCCAATGAACCATATGATTCTCATCACAAACTCTTGCAAGAGTGACCTTCGGTGGTGGTTGGCATCTCTTCATGTCACAATAGGAGAACCCTTTGTGCCCCCCCCCAGTAGCCACTGTGACCACTGATGCTTCCCTGATAGGGTGGGGGGCATTTTCAGGGAAAGACTGCCCAAGGCACATGGACGGATCAAGAGTCACATCTGCATATCAATGTTCTGGAGTTTAGAGCAGTACTTCTGGTGTTGCAGTACATTCAGGACTCTCTTCCTCTAGGGACAATTGCAATTCAGACAGACAACAGGTCAGTGGTCTGGTACTTGAACAAACAGGGTGGAACCAAGTCTTACCCCCTTTGTCGAGAAGCCCTCAGGGTATGGCAATGGGCTGTGTCATCCCAGCATTTTCTGTTAGCAATGCATATCCCTGGTAAATCCAACATGATAGTGGACGAGCTGAGCAGGGCAATCTTGTTGCCTCATGAGTGGTTGAGTGGTCTCTCAACCAACAAGTTGCTGGCATGATTTTCCGCAAATGGGGCCAGCCTTGTTGCGACCTCTTTGCCAGTCACATCAATACCAAATGCAGAAGCTACTTTGCCTGATGCCACCTCCGGGACATCCCCCGAGAGATGCACTCGTACACGATTGGCCTCTGGGTCTCCTATATGCATGCCCTCCAATTTCATTGATAACCAGGTTTGTACAGAAAGCAAAGTTGCTGGGAAGGACTGTTATCCTTATAGCCCCCATTGGCCTCGACAGATTTGGTTCCCTTTTCTTCACCATCATCTGCTGGAGAATCCATGGATCCTGGACCCAGTTCCAGACCTCCTGACACACCCATCAGGGGACCTCCATCCTTCACTGAAGTCTCTAAAGCTGACTGCTTGGCTGATCCACTTCCCCAAATAGCCAGGCTTCATTCCCTCTCAGATGACACAAGACACATTCTATTGTCTTCTCATAAGCCATCCATCAGAAAACTATATCGCAGTAAGTGGAAAAGGTTCTCCATCTGGGCCAGCATACAAAAAAATGACCCTTTCCGAGCTCCTTTGTCATCCATTCTAGAGTTTTTGACAATGATTTTTAAGGAAGGAGCAGCAGCTGCCACAGTTCGGGTTCAGTTAACTGCCATATCTAATTTCCACCTTGGATTGGATGGGTTAAATATTATGGCCCATGTTACCTAAGGTTTTTCTCAAAGGTGTTTTTCACATGAGCCCTCCCATCAAAACTCCTTATTCTCCTTGGAATTTGAATTTTATGCTATCTCAAATAATTCTTCCCCCCTTTAAACCAGCATCATCTTGTGATATCAAATTTTTGTCCTGGAAAACTATTTTTCTCGTGGCCATTACTTCTGCCCGCAGAGTGTCAGACCTTCAAACATTATCTATCAGACCTCCTTATGTGATTTTCCATGCTGATAGAGTATATCTCAGGACAAACCCCTTCTTTTTACCTAAAATCTGTTCTGAGTCTAATATCAAGCAGGTCATTGAGTTGCCAGTCTTTTTTCCCAACCATTCCAACAAATTAGAATACATGCTGCACAAACTTGACATGCACAGATAGCTCACATTTTATCTTGATAGAACTAAGGATATTAGGAAATCAGATCAACTTTTTGTATCCTTTTCGGAGGATATGAGAAATGTATCTCATTTGTTTATGCAACTGCTAACATACCTTTGCTATAAAAAGTAAAGGCTCATTCAACCAGAGCTGTTTCTACATCTTCTGCTTTTCAAGCCAAATTGCCCCTCGATAACATTTGTGCTGCAGCCACTTGCTCTAAGCCCCATACTTTTATCACTCATTACAAAGTGGATAAGGCTTCCAGGGACAGGTCTTCTTTTGGTTCTATGGTCCTGAAAAATGCACTCCCATGAGCCATCCAGGATTGCGGGTGCTAGGGATGCTACCCATCAGTGAGAATAAACGGCGAATTTTAACAACTTCACATAAAGAAGTTATGTATTCACCATAGCTTTCCATATGAGTTGTTTATCTCGCCTTTATTCTCACGTCCCTCCTTCCATCCCCTTCCTGGCTGAGAGTTGACCTAGAGGCTAGTATCATCCTGGTTGTTCAATACTTCTTCTTCTTTCTTGGGGAGTGCACCCCTTACAGGGTTATACATGCAGCAAACAAGATCTGAGGTCATTCCAGCAGTGCATCATGAGATAAGGGGATTGGTCTCGAGCTACTGGTAAGCCTTGAGCTTTGCTAACGGCCGTGTTGGAGCCGAGGATTGGCTCCGACCCCATCAGTGAGAATAAAGGCGAGATAAACAACTCACATGGAATGTTATGGTAAGTACATAACTTCTTTTTATAGTGACTCTAAGATTTTTTTCCACATTTAAAAATATGGATATTTATGTTACTTTTAAAATGGGAATTTGAAGTGTAGTGAAGTCAGTAAGCCACAGAAACTACGATTAAAAATGTTTAATTCCTATTATGCAACAATGCTGTGAACTAAATATACTATTAATAAAAAGGGAGATGAGAAAAGACACTGCCTATGAATGAGATGTAACTATATTTTTAGAAGTCACTCTAAGTTATAAAACCATTTAACATTATCAGACACAACCACTAGACTTGTGATGAGTATGTTGCATCAAGTATAAGTTTAAGAAAAAGTATAAATGTCTCAGAGTATAATAGGCAATATATAGATAAAATAGATACATTTTGAGGTAAAGTCCAGAAGTTTATATCTTTGTTGATTCTTTGAGAGATTTGGAAGACTGTGTAGTTTTAGAATCAGTTCTTTGTTTCTTTTTCCTCTTTCCTTTTTTTCTGGAGATCTTTTCAAGTTGGTGAAAACAGTCTTCAGGAATTGTAATGATATTATTATTCTTGAGGAAGGTAGAAGCTTCTTCAATGTTGTTAAAGTTTCTCAAGTCATTTTAATAGAAAATTCTGATTCTAGCAGGATATACCATCTGCGCTTTTATTTCATTTTGTTTGAGAAGTTTCACTAATGGAAAAGTTTTTTCCTTGTTTCTAACACTTTTGCAGAATAATCATTGTCAAATCTGATCTGACTCTGTTTATATGTTATGGGACTTTTTCTCCAGGCTGTTTTTAAAATTAGCTCTTTATCCAAGAAGGACATGAACTTTACCACAAATGATCTTGGTGGTGCATTAGGTAAAGAGGGTTTAGATTTTCCTATGGCTCTGTGAGCTCTTTCTATTCCATTTGATAATCCCACTTTTAAATCAAGCACTTCAAGAAGCCAATAATTCAAAAAGGTGATGATGTCTTCTCCCTCTGTTTTTTCTGGAAGGCCAAATATTCTTATTTTAGTTCTCCTCTCCCTATTCTCTAAATCATTCAAAATTTATTAAGTAGCCAGTTATTTTGGTGAAGTAAGAATTATGTCTGGTTTTCCTATTCTTTGAGTCTTCCATCTATATCATTTCATGATGTTTCCATATCAAGTAATTTAATTTGTTGTTGCTGCAGTATTTCTTTTAGTACATCTGTTTGCTTTTGGCAGTTTTCCTTGAGATTTTCCAAATTATCGGTGAATCTATCCATTTTCAATGACAGTTCGTGTAATGTGGAAAACATCAGTTGTATCTCCTTCTTCAGAGTGGTTTCTGAGTGAGAATTCTTTAAACTGGCCATTGCCAAACAGCTGTGTTGTTCTCCAGAATATTTTGACAGGAAAAACACAATAACATTTCTTGAAATTTGGTAGAGTTGTAGTTCTTAAGTTCCTTAATATTTTTTTTTTCTATTTCTGGTTCTAGTACTGTTTTGTGGAGCTCTAAAAAACTCTGCCAGTTTCATACTCTTGTGTCCAAAACCACAAATGCTCCCCTGTGTCAGTCTCTGTTTTAGTATTGTTGATATGGCCGCATCACAAGATTTAAGGTTATTTTTGGACAATTTGTTTACTGATAAAGAAGACCTTTCTTCTTTTAACATGGAGATGGCAGCTTTACAGCATCAACAAGGGCAGGAAAGGTCAGACTTGGAGCAGCAGTTTAAAGCTCTGATGGATGTGACCAAAAAGGTACATTCTAGCATATGGCATTGTAAACTATTTAAATCATACTCTAAAGCCAAAATAGCCCCAAGGGGTCTGCGTGAGTACGTAGAACCAAGAGTGGGCACTGATGATGTGACATTCACACAAAAAATGGCATAAAATACATCAGACAGTGTCTAATGTTTATTTTTCTTTTAATTGAACATTATGAAAAAACAGTTACCTCGCGAAGGGATAAACTGAATGACTGTTATGAACAAATGACTAAATGTCAATGCATAATGGTTATACGGATAAACATGTCATGTTTCTCAAGGAAGCACATAAGTATGATAAACGGTTACAGGATCAGAAATTAAAAAAAGTACTAATGTGATCTTAATGACTTTAAAAGTGATAGTGCTTTTACGTGGAAGAAAATAAAAAGAACAGTTCATTTTTCAAAGAGCAACAATAATAGAAATCCAAAGAGACCCAAGATAATGAGGGTGCATTCCATATTAAGGAAAACTAATGATCAATCCAGTACTTCAGATGTTTCTTCTGGCTATTCTAATACTGACACAGAGACTGACACAAGGGAGTATTTGTTATCTGTCTCTCTGATACCAAAGAGATCTAGGGGCCCTTTAGGAGGGGCAGCATAAAGCATCATGGTAGAAACAGGCAAAACAGTGGAAGATATGTTCACCAAGATTTTAGAGACTCAGTAGGTGGTCAGATGACTGTAACTGGTTGTGGTATGGATCAGAACGAGTTAGTAGTGAATTTAACAGACCATAATTTTAATGAAGCTCCAAAACAGTTACTTAATAAATGTTTAGGATTTGTACCATCATTTTATGTCTCCTATTATGATAAAGTAAAAGATCTTAAGGAATTTTGTAGAATTCTTAATCTCAATTTTTTTTGCACAAAAACAGAATGCACAACATGGATCTCAGAGAACTTCATTTAATTTTAAAAGGTCCAATTTTCAACTGCTCTGTCATGGTTCTGTAAAAATTTTTAAACAATAAGTGTTACATGAATTACATGTGAACCAAGGTAATATCTTTAAGAACTTTTCCCAAAACTTAACTGTTGAAGAAAAATCAGTCATGGTTAGTTTAAAGAATAATAACTAATTGGTTATTACTAACGCTGACAAGGGGGCATGCCATAGTGGTTTGGGACACACAAGAGTATGAAATTTAGGTTAAAAGACAACTTAATGATGTTATATCTGGCTGTTACCTTCCGAATGACCCCAAACCAGGTTTCAAAAATGTAATAGATGAGTATTTGAATAAGGTTAAATCGGAAGCTATTATACATGATTCTTTGCACAAAAAATGGTGGTAGATGATCCACAACTCCAATATTTCTATTTGGTCCCAAAGATTCATAAATCTCTTACCAAACCTCCAGGTCACCCTATAGTAGCAGGAAGGGGTGCTTTAATAGAACCTCTTTCAGTTTATCTAGAATCCAAACTTAAACCTCTTTTGATTTTTGTTAGAGATAGAATCAAAGATACTAACCAGTTTTTGGCACTCATGAATGATTTACAAGGTCCATGTAATGCTTATTTAGTTACACTAAATGTGCAAGCACTATATACCATTATACAACGCCCCCCCATTAATATTCCAAAACGTGCATGCTGATTGGTCAGCGTGCATGTTGTAAATCAGAGTTATAGTAATGGAAAAAGGTCCGGTCGCCCAGACATTTTCCATTAGTCTAACTTTTTTTTTACAGCAATGGAGAACGCAAGATCTCCATTGTTTTTACATACTGTCTCGCTACATTAAACAAGTTTAACATAGCGAGACAGCTTTAAAAAAAAGTAATGGAGATCTTCCTATCTCCGTTGCTTATTTTAAAAGTGTCTCCCTATGTTAAATGGGTTTAACATAGCGAGACAGTTTTAAAAAAAGCAACGGAGATTCTCTGTTGCTTTTATTAAAGCTGTCTCGCTATGTTAAACTCCTTTAACATAGCGAGACAGTGTGCAAAAAGCAACAGAGATCTTGCTTTCTCCATTGCTTTTTTCAAAAATGTCTCGCTATGTTAAATGGGTTTAACATAGTGAGACAGCTTTAAAAAAAGCAACGGAGATCCTCCGTTTATTTTTTAAAGTGGTCTCGCTATGTTAAACTCCTTTAACAAAGCAAGACAGTTTGTAAAAAGCAACAAAGATCTTGCTTTCTCCGTTGCTTCCACCCACAACTCTGATGAGCTGCATAAGCATATGCATGCACAGTAATCAGAACTGCCGCAGAATACCAGACAGCTGCAGAAGGGCAGCAAGGAGGCATTATACAATGCCATTATTTAAGAAAAGTAATTATTTTTTTTCTTAAATAATGTCATTGTATAATAGCAATAACCCACTTCTGGGTGTGGGTTATGCTGGATTTACCCACGGTTGTCTTTGTTTGGCCACTTGGGCTTTAACCTCGTGGCCAAACCAAACCAACCGTGGGTAAATCCAGCATTACCCACACCCAGGCGTGGGTTATTGCTATAGTATTCCACATGTGGGTTGTATTTGTGCAGTGAAATACTGGTTACAATATTCCAGAATGTATGATGAGGCTGAAGTGAAATTTTTGCTTACATTATTAGGGCTAGTGTTAGAACATAACTCATTCAGATTTGGATCTCAATGGCTTTTACAGATTAAAGGTACCTCTATGGGTGCTACATTTGCACTGATTTATGTGGACCTATTTATAGGGTATTTTGAATTGCAATTCATTTATAGCAATATCAATGTTTTTTTCCACATTTAATTATGTGGTGAAGGTATTTAGATGATTGTTGGGTAGTCTCGAATGGCAATTTAGGTAAGTGAAAAGTACTTGTCATATTTTTGTTTAGTGGCAAAATCAATTTATTTAATGTTGAATTCTTGGAAGTAAATGTGACTAAAGCTATAGATGGGACTATTATTACTGGTCTCTATTGTAAACCTTTCTCCAGGAATTCTTTATTACATACTAATAGTTGCCATCCCAGACATATAGTCAATAATATTCCTAAGGTGCAGTTTCTGAGAAAGATGAATATGCAACTCAGACAAAGATTTTCACACTGAGGCAGACAATCTTAAATCTAGATTTAGATCAAGGGGTTATAATAATACTTGGATTGATTATGCCTATCAACAGGCAGTGCATTTACCTAAGGTGGAACTTTTTCAAGAAAAGCAGGCCGATAATCTAGAAGGTCAAGAAAAGCCCCGGTTGATTAATACTTTTGGCACTAACACTTTCAAGATAAAATCAGAGATAGCCAAGTATTGGCATATTTTGAAGTCTTTTAGACTAATATTGGACAATTATTGTCATTTTGGTTTTTGTAGAGTGGGAGAGCATTTCTCTTCCTGAAAAAAAGGACATACTAGTCAGTCTGGTCATGTAGCCAGAAGAATTGTTGGTAGCACCTTTTGTGGACATTGCACTTATTGTAAATTGATATCTAGGACTAAGTCCAAAGGTGTACAATATTAGACATCTGATTACCTGTTCCAGTCAATGGGTTGCGTACATGGCAGTCTGCCAATGTGGGTCTTTTTGTGTGAGACAAACGTCTCATTCTTTCAAACAATGTATAGCACTACACATAAGTGATATCAACTGTAAACGTTCATGAAGTGCTTTATATAAACATGTTTTAGTACATAATTCTGCTCATTTCATTTTTTTGGGTATAGACATGGTAGTGGGAGATGACATTACACAATTACATAAACATCAAATTTTGACAAGTAAGGAACGCCTGTGGATAATTAATTTAGGTGCATTATTTTAACCAGGTCTTAATGATCATTGGTAATTTATTTTTTAGGTACCTTTTTGGATATAGTAAGCTTATGACAGGTAATATTATATTTAATTTTTGACAATATTTATTTATTGGTTATTTGGTGATACAATTGTGTTTTTGTTTTCTGGACTTGTATATATAAGTTTGATTTTTTGATTTAATGTTGCTGTTTGATTTTTATTTTAAGCTCTTGCTTTAATTCTCATCTTTAAGAATAACGGTTCTCCATTTCCTGGCACACACTGATGGCGCCATGTGGCGAAACCGGTCTGTGGCTGTATTTGTCTGCCATTAAATCCTTACACATGGCTTCTGGTTGTGGATTTTTATTATTATTGAGTGCTGGAGCTGGTTGTTTGAAATATATATATATATATATATATATATATATATATATATATATATATATACAGGGATGTCGGGAGGCATACACACTGTACTGATTTCAGTGCAACTTTTTTAGAAGAGGGGGTAGCTTTAAAAAAAAAAAAAAACTATGTACATATTTCAAGGGTGTTGGCTCCTTTAAGGAGGATACCAGCCAGTCAGAAGTGAGCTCACGTCATGGCCGGCTGGCTGCGAGCAGGAAATGTAGTTGGAAGGCAATCGCAAACAGATTATTTTGTGTGTGTGTGTGTTTGTGTGTGTGTGTGTGTGTGTGTGTGTGTGTGTGTGTGTGTGTGTGTGTGTGTGTGTGTGTGTGTGTGTGTGAGGTAGGTAGGTAGGTAGGTAGCATACCTCTCAACTGTCCAAATTTTGCAGAATGTCCAGATTTTTGCCCCATATTTTTTGTCTGTTCCTCATAAATTTTGTGATTTTCTAGAAAATCATTGAAGGCTGAAGTTGCTAAATAGTGACAGACATTTGAGTTTCAGACTTCATGTCCTTTAGAAAAATTCATACTAGCACAAATCCTATTATTCTAGCAACTTTCTCATACTAGCACAAATCCTGTTATTCTAGCAACTTTCTAAGTTCATGAGAGCATTATTTAATATATGTCCCTGTTTATTTTAGGCTTTGTCCATATTTCTTGCACTAAGAGGTAAGTAGGGGTGTGTGTGTGAATGAAACACCCTAGTTAGGGGTAGCAGGTGGTTAGTAATTTACTCAAGCTCAAAACCTGCACCTTAGTTACAGAAAACAAAAGCATGAATCCTTTACCCCAACTACCATGCTGTATTTTTCAAAGAACTGGCTTTCAGGTTCATTTTCAATTCAAGGAACCGAGTTTGAGTGAATTTATATTATATTACTGAAGAGGCATTACAGCAAATGCCTCTTCATCAATACTAAAAGAGCGAACCGTGAATTACGAGAATGGCCGTAGCTTGGCTTGGGAGGGGGGTAGCAGTTTGAGAGCTGTGAGTACAAATTTGAAAATCCTAGCTACACCCCTGTATATATATATATATATATATATATATATATATATATACATATACACGCACACATAGATTAATATATATATATATATATATATATATATATACATATATATACACACACACACACACACAGATATATATATATATATATATATATATATATAGAGAGAGAGAGAGAGAGAGAGAGGCACACATATATATATATATATATATATATATATATATATATATATATATGGAGTTATTGAACAACATATTTGTGGTGGACAATTTAAGTTCACAAATTCATGACTATGTATATCATATCCCTTTCACAGATGCAGTGAGATTGTGAAATTACAGCATAATGGAATCAAACAAGTTCCAGTGGAAAATTACAGAAAAGTTTATCAAAAGGTATGGAAATTTTTTTAAAAAAATGGGGAGAGATTTTTGTGCTTCAGTATTCATCTGCCCTTCACTCTTATAGTTTGTTATATGGTTGAAGCTTGGATTAATCACATGGGTTACAGTGCAGATGCACTGCCACGTGTAGGTGCTTTTTATTCTGAGTTGGTTTTATAGGCACTGTAGTATTATATGGTCATAGGTCAGTACTAGGCTGTTAATCCAGTGGATCTTTAGTAGCCAAGCCACCAGATCTCGAATCATAGGCCCACATATCTAACCAGTTACCATAAACATTGTTAAAACCTGCCAGCCTAGCCACCAGACCTCGAATCATATGCCCACATCTCTATCCAGTTAACATAAACATTGTTAAAACCTGCCAGAGTGCATACTGTTTTCTTATTACTTTTACAATTACAACATTGACTTGGATTTAATTTAAAACATTTATTTCAGATTTTATAATCAAAACACTGATGGCCATTTGCTAAACAAAACACCTGCACATTGAAAGCAGACTTAGTATGAGCAACAGTAAAATTCTCATCCTCTGAAACTCAAATTTATTGAAAAATACATTGCATCTCACATTCATTGAAAATGCATTAGATCAGTTGTAGATTAAGTGTACTTTGGTCCCTGGGAGCAATTTTTAAATCATGGGCCCCATGCACACATTTTTAGGACCATGCATAAAGTTGTGCTCTTTGATTCACCTTCCTGATTGTTTTAAGTTATATTTCTGGTTTAATACAGCAAAATATGTTAGCATGCATTTTAAATTTGTAGTTTTGAACTTTTTCCAGTAAGTAGTATAATAAAATATATGAGCCAATAATGACAAAAGTATCAATTTCAGAATATTTCAGCCATGTCAGTATACTCCAGGAGGATCTCACACAGACCAGTGACTGATGCATTAGTCACGGTCTTAAATTGAATGCAGAGAAATGCATCATCATTCCCTTCAGCAAAAACAATGCTCCTTCACACTGTCAAATCAACAACAATACCCTAAGTACACATGAAGTGGTAAGGGACCTGGGATCACAGGTTGACCTCAACCTTAACTTTGACCACCACGTGTCTATCATTGTAAGAAAAATGTTCCATGTAGCTCACTTGATTTAGTAAAGGCATTGCCTTGAGAGGAAAAGAAGTTATAACCCTCCTATACTCGGCACTTAGCAGGACCATAATTGAGTATAACATACCATTTGGTATGTACTATACTAAGCACCTGCAGCAATTAGAGAGATCTCAGAGGTTTCTAACAAAGAAGATCAAAGGCCTCCAGGATGTGCGTTACACGGACCGACTAAAGACCCTAGCACTATACCACACAGGGTTCACTCTGGAGACCAAATAAGAGTATGAGTCCCTAGAACCTGGATAAATATACAACCAAATATTCCAAAAGGATAATGGAGTCTTGAAGTTGAAAAAATGTAGTTTAATAACGCTTGTAACAAACAAAAGTGCGTTTTCGAATATCTTCCTCAGATACTGACACAATATCAAATGCACTCTTGAATAAAAAACACCCTTCTTTTATACATTAAGTAAATTGACTCATAAACTTCAATTGCTTGTTAAATTACAACATAATTGATAGTAATTAAACATCTTGACCTAAGTAAAAATCTTCCTATGAATTGTGTATTGAATCTGTATAATATTTGTACGTAGTTAATATGTTTTAAAAACCTGTTTGTTATACTATGAACTGTTAAAATTATTAAAATTAGTTTAATAATAAATTGATTAAAAATTAAATACTTAATATATTTAAACATATAAAATTAAAAAATGGTGTATTCATTATATGTTTTGTGTATAATACTACCATCTAGTGGACAAAATGATAAATTACAACTTAGCAGCTCTTAATTTGAGAACTGGAGTAATTGAAAGCATTTCATTTAAACCAGGCTCCTTAGTAGCTTCCAAAATTATTTGCCAAAATAACTCTCTGTATTCGAGTTTGGTTTCCCACATGCCACCCCTGACTTCTTTTGGAACAATTTCTAATACAAAAAATAAAAACACTGATTCCTTACAAATCTGGGAATGCCTAAACAGTGCATTATTCATATTATTTTTCTTGATTTCATAATAGTGTTCGTATATTCTTGATTTAAGTTTTCTTTCTGTTTTTCCCACATAAAAAGAAGAACAGGAGTGGCATGTGGCAAGGTATACAACCCCTGTGGTGTTGCAATTGGCAAATTTGGAGGATGTTATAGTTCTATTTCTACTAGAAATAAAAATGTTAACACCAGTATAAATGAATTGACATTGAGAACATGAACCACACTTGTATGTTCCTTTTCTGTGAGATTCACCATCACACCCCATGCTACCCCCAAACTCAAAGATATTTTTTAAATTCATATCTCTTCTGTATATAAATTTCAAAGGCTGTTTTCTTATATATTCTAAATCCGTAAAGTTCCTAAACTTGTCCCATTCTCGAATAATTGTGTTTTTTAATAAAAACGAGTCTCCTGTATAATCCATTATAAATGCTTTTGAAAAATTGTTGGTATTACTAGGATGATTTAAATGTATATCAACTAGGGGAACATCTTGTCCTAAAATAGGGGCAAATTTTCCTTTTCTACCTTCTATTACCAAATTAATAATTTCATCTATTAGGAAATTGGGGTAACCTCTGTCTTTAAACATATTCATAACAAATTTGCTATCCGAATAAAAATCTCTTTCATCGGAGGTCATCCTGCTAGTTCTAATAAGTTGTCCCTTAAGAATATTTCTTTTCTGACTAAAGGGATGCCCACTTGAAAAATGCAGGTACGAGTTTGAAAAGGTGGGTTTCCTGTAGACCCTAGAGACAAAATGATCGTGTTTTTTAGTTAATAAAACATCTAAATATATACATTCTTCAAAATTGACAGTATATGTAAAATCTAAAAAACTGGTAGTACTTTTAATATATTGTAAAAATTCTAAAAATCTATCCATAGTATCAGTCCAAAAAATAACAATATCATCCAAAAAGCGCTTGTAAAATACCCAGCAACTAGTAAATTCACATTCATTGATAAATAACATTTCCCACCATGATAGAATAATATTTGCATATGTGGGTTAACACTTGGCCCCCATGGCCACGCCCTTTTCTTGCCTAAAGAATTCTCCTTGAAAAAACATAAAATTGTTTTTGAGCACTATTTCCATCAGTAATAGACAAGTTCTAAAAACATCAGGTGGTATACTTTTGTGATGTATCATACTTTCTTCTAACCACAATAATCCTATGTCGTAAGGTATTGACCCGAACAAATCAACAATGTCAAGAGTGATAAAAATTATTTTGTCAGAAAACAAATGTTTTTTAACCTGTCTTAAAAAATCCCAAGAATCTTTTAAGGTATTTGCACCACAATTTGATAAATTTTTTAGTTTGATGTCAATGTACTTTGCTAAGGGAGTAGTGATAGAGCATTCGGATGCAACTATTAACCTTAAGGGTGGATCATCCTGGTCTTTATGGACCTTAGGGATACCAAATACTGATGGAACTCTGGGGTTCTGGGTGGTAAGAAAATTAAAAGTGTCTAAATCAATGGAGCCCTCAAGTAATAAATCATTAAGTAAAACATTAATCTTAGCTTTTGAAATATTGACTTCGTTGATAGAGGCCTTGGTATAGCTGTTTGCATTGTGCAGGCTCCATTATCCTTTTGGAATATTTGGTTGGATATTTATCCAGGTTCTAGGGACTCATACTCTTATTTGGTCTCCAGAGTGAACCCTGTGTGGTTTTTTGTACTGAAGTTCACTCTTTCGTCTCATTTTTGGTTATTGTACAGTGTTCGGAGATGGCGGAGACACCAGGAGCAGAGTCCCACAATGTCTCGGTTCTCAATGAAAAGGGAAAACTGAGAAAAGTTATCGGTCAACTTTCACAATTAATAGAATTGTTAACTCCAGTTTGTACTTCCATAGTAGCGTATGCTACACCACTTATGCAACCATCACATTCTTTGAACTGTCAATCAAATACTTTGAAGGAAGTTCCTCCCACAAGGGCACCTATGGGCAAAACACTTCCTGTTTCTATGGAACGCTGCAAAGCTGAGACGGTAGGACGATCTGTTTTGCCACCCAGTATCGACATTTTTGAAGAATTTCCACTACTTTTACGGTCTGGATCCAATATGAACGATGTTCCTGCCAATGGACAAACTTTGTTCCCAAAAGAACCGCGAGGACAGCGCGAGCGGCGCTCACTTCCTATACAAGGTGACTTTCCTCTTTCTACTACTGCAGTAGATTTAAAAACATTCCTAGAGAAAGAATTTACCATGCATTCATCTGGTGTGATTTCCCAACAGAATAATACAGGAAACCAAAGTTACAAAGAAAACTGGGACTTGTTATATTTTTATTTAGACAAATTTGAAAGGTTAGCTTGTGATAATACCTATTTGAAGGCATGTATTGACAAGGGAATAGTTCCCAAAGGTTTACGTATTAGCAAATACCCGAATAGGGTAGAAGAGGGCTCTATTTTTCATAAAGAACTCATTAGTATTTTTGATAGATGTGGTCTGGATATAGTCAAAGCTATAATAGCTGAGAATGACAGGATTAGAACCCACCTTACCACCAAAATCAACAAAGTTAATAGCAACATTACCAATGATTTATTATTTTCTGTGCAAACTGAGAAAATTGTATACAATAGTATTTTTTCCACCATTGAAAAAGAATGTGTGAACAACATGAAGAGAAAGGCCCTTAAGTTTGAGAGGGATATAAAAGCCTATAGTTTAGGGACAGCATACCCTAAGCCAAAATCATACAATAATTACAGAAGGGAAGAAGAGGGATTCACCCCAGACAATACTAATACAGTGATAGAAAATGATTGTGAATTTGTAAATCCAAATGAAACAGATACAACTAGTGACATCCCTTTAGAGTATATTCCCCCCTTGAGGAGGTCAGACCGATTACGCAACAGGACAGCAGTACATTATCATTATCCTGTTCATCCACACAGGGGGAATTACAGGAACTAAACGAAAGAGAAAATTTAATAAAACAAAATGGTCACGTTTTTGAGTATAACCAATATAAAATTTACAACTATAGTATATTGGATGTTTCTATCGAATTTTTTAATTTGTTTATAAAAGGCTTTAAGTTTATTCCAATTAGAAAAGTCAGTGTACCAAGGGCCATAGTGGACTTAAAATTGTTTTTAAGGAAACAAAATCTGGGGTTAATGTTTGATGGTAAGGATTATAGCAACATTATTCAAACAGAACTAAGAAAGAAGAGTGTTTTCAACCCTCCACTCCATCCCCAGTTAAAAAATTTTGAAAAAGTCATGGAATTTGAAATTAGGAAAACTGTAAGTTCACACCATGTTTTTTCTAATTTGACTAAAGAAGAACTTAGTTTATTGGATGGTTTGAAAAGAAACAAAAATCTTAGAATCATGCAACCAGACAAAGGGGGTGGTGTAGTTTTAATGGATGCCATATTATACGAATCAAAGATGAAAGAGAGCCTGCACAATGCAAACAGCTATACCAAGGCCTCTATCAACGAAGTCAATATTTCAAAAGCTAAGATTAATGTTTTACTTAATGATTTATTACTTGAGGGCTCCATTGATTTAGACACTTTTAATTTTCTTACCACCCAGAACCCCAGAGTTCCATCAGTATTTGGTATCCCGAAGGACAATAAAGACCAGGATGATCCACCCTTAAGGTTAATAGTTGCATCCGAAGGCTCTATCACTACTCCCTTAGCAAAGTACATTGACATCAAACTAAAAAATTTAAAAAAAATTAAAAAAAAAAATTTATCAAATTGTGGTGCAAATACCTTAAAAGATTCTTGGGATTTTTTAAGACAGGTTAAAAAACATTTGTTTTCTGACAAAATAATTTTTATCACTCTTGACATTGTTGATTTGTTCGGGTCAATACCTTACGACATAGGATTATTGTGGTTAGAAGAAAGTATGATACATCACAAAAGTATACCACCTGATGTTTTTAGAACTTGTCTATTACTGATGGAAATAGTGCTCAAAAACAATTTTATGTTTTTTCAAGGAGAATTCTTTAGGCAAGAAAAGGGCGTGGCCATGGGGGCCAAGTGTTCCCCCACATATGCAAATATTATTCTATCATGGTGGGAAATATTATTTATCAATGAATGTGAATTTACTAGTTGCTGGGTATTTTACAAGCGCTTTTTGGATGATATTGTTATTTTTTGGACTGATACTATGGATAGATTTTTAGAATTTTTACAATATATTAAAAGTACTACCAGTTTTTTAGATTTTACATATACTGTCAATTTTGAAGAATGTATATATTTAGATGTTTTATTAACTAAAAAACACGATCATTTTGTCTCTAGGGTCTACAGGAAACCCACCTTTTCAAACTCGTACCTGCATTTTTCAAGTGGGCATCCCTTTAGTCAGAAAAGAAATATTCTTAAGGGACAACTTATTAGAACTAGCAGGATGACCTCCGATGAAAGAGATTTTTATTCGGATAGCAAATTTGTTATGAATATGTTTAAAGACAGAGGTTACCCCAATTTCCTAATAGATTAAATTATTAATTTGGTAATAGAAGGTAGAAAAGGAAAATTTGCCCCTATTTTAGGACAAGATGTTCCCCTAGTTGATATACATTTAAATCATCCTAGTAATACCAACAATTTTTCAAAAGCATTTATAATGGATTATACAGGAGACTCGTTTTTATTAAAAAACACAATTATTCGAGAATGGGACAAGTTTAGGAACTTTACGGATTTAGAATATATAAGAAAACAGCCTTTGAAATTTATATACAGAAGAGATATGAATTTAAAAAATATCTTTGAGTTTGGGGGTAGCATGGGGTGTGATGGTGAATCTCACAGAAAAGGAACATACAAGTGTGGTTCATGTTCTCAATGTCAATTCATTTATACTGGTGTTAACATTTTTATTTCTAGTAGAAATAGAACTATAACATCCTCCAAATTTGTCAATTGCAACACCACAGGGGTTGTATACCTTGCCACATGCCACTCCTGTTCTTCTTTTTATGTGGGAAAAACAGAAAGAAAACTTAAATCAAGAATATACGAACACTATTATGAAATCAAGAAAAATAATATGAATAATGCACTGTTTAGGCATTCCCAGATTTGTAAGGAATCAGTGTTTTTATTTTTTGTATTAGAAATTGTTCCAAAAGAAGTCAGGGGTGGCATGTAGGAAACCAAACTCGAATACAGAGAGTTATTTTGGCAAATAATTTTGGAAGCTACTAAGGAGCCTGGTTTAAATGAAATGCTTTCAATTACTCCAGTTCTCAAATTAAGAGCTGCTAAGTTGTAATTTATCATTTTGTCCACTAGATGGTAGTATTATACACAAAACATATAATGAATACACCATTTTTTAATTTTATATGTTTAAATATATTAAGTATTTAATTTTTAATCAATTTATTATTAAACTAATTTTAATAATTTTAACAGTTCATAGTATAACAAACAGGTTTTTAAAACATATTAACTACGTACAAATATTATACAGATTCAATACACAATTCATAGGAAGATTTTTACTTAGGTCAAGATGTTTAATTACTATCAATTATGTTGTAATTTAACAAGCAATTGAAGTTTATGAGTCAATTTACTTAATGTATAAAAGAAGGGTGTTTTTTATTCAAGAGTGCATTTGATATTGTGTCAGTATCTGAGGAAGATATTCGAAAACGCACTTTTGTTTGTTACAAGAGTTATTAAACTACATTTTTTCAACTTCAAGGCTCCATTATCCTTTTGGAATATTTGGTTGGATATTTATCCAGGTTCTAGGGACTCATACTCTTATTTGGTCTCCAGAGTGAACCCTGTGTGGTTTTTTGTACTGAAGTTCACTCTTTCGTCTCATTTTTGGTTACCCTAGCACTATACTCCGTATTGTATAGACTTTGTAGGGGACACTTGTGCTTGGCCTGCAGAGCAACCCAAGACCCAAACCTAATGAACTTACTGCATATCTGTAAATCAAATGCATCTGGATCTACCCATTCCAGGGACTTAAATATGGCCTGTGACTTAAATAGGACATGTTGAAGGGACAGATTTATTACCTAGCAACTGCCACATCTTTGGAACAGGCTACTGATTTGTGTGAAATAGAACACCTCTATAATACTGTTCAAGAGGAACCTGGATGAGCGGATTGGGCACAGTAAATTCTTATCAATGATAGTACTCACAACCCTCCTGGACATGGGCAGTCATCACTAAATGCAGTCTTGGGTATTGACTAGTACTTCTATGGTATTACATTGGGTAGAAATGGCTAGACTTAAAATGACCTCTGGGTCGATAGCCTAGTTATCTCCTATGATCCTACAAAAGGCCACTCAAACTTATGCCAATATAATTAACCATACTCAAAAATTATGGTAAGTAAATCTATCACATCTGATTCTGATAAAAATGATCACAGTAAAGTAATCCAGTTTACTTTACACAAATGCACACTAGTCCTGCAAAAACAGATTGATTACTTTTTAACTTTATCAGCTCAACAGGGTCAGTCATTTTTATCAAAAGACATCCCCAAACCAAGCAATTAAAGCTACATTGTTGAGTGCATCCTTCTCAGATGTCTGTCTCTAAGAATTAACAATAATAATGACCAAAGTCACATATTTCAAATGTGTTGCCCACAAACATAGTAGCTGAAGTATTCCTACTTAATTCACACACATGCATACACCAACACATTCTCACTCATCCTGCAGAGTCAAACTAATAACTGTTTAAAATGACCAGATAAGAGCACAAGGTAGTGAGACCTACACCAGAAGTTAGATTCACTTTATTGACAGTGTACAGACCTTGTTGGTATGAAGCACTTAACATGTACTTTATTGGTAGCTTTGATTGAAGTACATGAACTTGTATAAAGATCAGTAATATCATGCTGTAGGAACCCGTCAGGTGTGTCATACTTTAAGTAGAAGAGCATTTATGAGGGCATTAGAAATATTAAATGCCTGATAACATATGCTAAGTCAATATACACAATCTCCCAGAAGAAAAAGTCATCTGAATAATTGCGCATTAAAGAGAACTATTACTGATCTAGCAGTTGCTGGCAGCAAATAACTTCATCTACAAATAGTGCCTGCTATGTTGCATTAAAATAAAGTGTGCTGCCATAACATTTTCTGAACCAAATCAGCTATATGACAGGGGATGTCTGGAAAACAATGCCAAGAGGTTTCTAGTTACTAGGCATGCAGTACAGGAGACCATTAAAAAGCCTAGTCTAAATTCTCAATTGCTCCAAAGCACTGTCTGGTTAAGTGGTTTGCTCAATGTCACTCAGTAGGTAAATGAAGGTGAAAAGATTGAAAAATGTGCCCCTGTCATGGGAAGCAGCTTATTAACAAGTTGGAGTTTAGTCCTCTGCACTAACTGCCAGAGTTACAGTTTTCAACTAAATACAGTGATCCTTTACAATCTGATTTTAAACAAGGACTGTATCATAGTCATATGTGACAATGACTACAAAATGGATGCTGAAGATCAGATTCTGGTGATAATCATGCCACATAATTCAGACTATGACCTGACAAATGTCAATCTCTTTGCATTTGCTAGGAGCTGTAAAGCAGGTACTGCAAAAATATATTCTTATAATGCAACACGGTGAGACTGTCTTACACAATCCAGGCCTTTTAATGAATTAGTTCATTCTTTAGCGCAAAGAATAAAGATAAACAATTACAGATAATACAATTGCAAAGCAGCTTTTGTTCAAAAAAGTCATACAAAAATCAGAAATATTATTGCATTTAATATACATTGGGGGGGGGGGGGCTGACATTCTTGTTTGACACCTGTACATCTCATTTTGACCTCCCTACGTTTTCCCTGTCATCAAGAATAGCTATCCATTCTGACATAACTCAGTATATGCTTGACCTACTTGAATGGCTAATAATGCTGAATTGCTGTAGCATATACCCCAAAAGGACAAATGGGGTCCTATGCAGGGTAAGGAATCAGGACCCCAGCCAACCATACCAATATCTCATTATTTGGTCTCTCCAAATTATCATAAACATTCTGTCAGTGTACATATCGTTTTTTGTTCTTTACTTTTAAAAGTAGCACAGAGATTTAGATGTCATTTAGAAGTCTGATTTCATATTTTAATGAAAAAAATCACTGACAGCCAATTTCAAAGCAAAGCAAGACATTCTCACATTGAAAAATGACTTTACCATAAAAAAACAGTAAACTTCGTTTCCACTATAACTCACATTTAGTGGAATTGTATTTGGCACCCCCATTAAACTACAAGAGATACACTAGAATTCATACTCAAATGGCATATATTGTAGTACTTATTAACATGTCTGAGAAAAGTGAAGGAATTCAAAAGGAAAATGTATAATGCAGCCATTCAAATACCTTGGACAGCCCACTGGACACAAATGTGCTTTTTCAGGCGCAGCCCAGGAGTCCTGTCTGGTGAAGTAACTTGGCAAAGTCAGACAGATGATAAATGAAGGCTGTAGGGAATCAAACCATGTGCTACAGAAAGTAAATCCTTTACAACTCATGGCCTTACTTACCTGCACTTAGTGCTATTGTAACCTCAACACAGTGCATTTCACACTTGTGTGCCTGCCAAAAGACTATGTTAAATATTTATTTATAATTAAAATCTAAGCATTTAATTTATAGACATCATGTTGTCCCATTTAGTCGCAGCTAAATAATACACATACTGTCAGCATTAAGGAAACCAAGGATCACATCCAAAGAACATGGCACATGTGATGATGCTCCAATTAATTTCCTTCCTTTACACTATAACTACTCTGGTTCAAAGGTACTAGTTACCAAGCTTGCAGTTAAGTGGTCCATTAAGGAGACTAACCCAAATCTCCAGTTACCCCTAGCACTGTCGGGCTAAATGACTCACTCAATGATAAGACACAAATATGAGGCAAAATTAGAGATGCTGTACAAAAGTAGAGTCATATAGGTCTGGTAATTTGTGTGGATTATTAACTGTCTTGCAATCTGAAACACCAGAGTTTGAGTCTGAGCAAGTCAGTTAACTAAACAGCCCTCTTTAACTTAGACATTATACACAGTTTGTGTTGCAAAACTGCTCTGTAGTTCATGTTCTGGTCTGGGTTCTTTCTGCTGTAGAAATCCCATTTTAACTTATTTTTAAATATGCTGCAACTTCCATCTCCTCCACCTGCACAAAAAAAAAAAGGAAAAAAAGAAATTCCATTTCCTTCTGTGAGAGCAAATTTCTCTCTGTTTCCAGAAAGTATCCTCATTTGCTGTGTGTGAGTGCCATGCAGGAAGCAGGCTGCATGCTCGCTTGCCAAACAGGAAGAAGCATCAGCAGTAGTGGTACAGATACCAAGTGTCTGAGGAGAGAGTACAGTAATGCTCTTTTTGTAAATATTGTGAGAAGCCTGTCTTTGTTTTATAATTAATGTTGTATAGCTGGGTCCCTCAGCCAGCAATGAGACCTAAGCAGCTGCCTCGATCACTTAGTGCTGGAGCCATTCCTTCCTTGGGGGGAACATTCTGGACTTGCTCTGAGGTGATCAGTGGGGGTGGTGTGGTGTTATAGTAAGCTGGGGAATTAGGAGAAGATATGGGAGTAAAATTAGAGCTGAATTTGTTTATGACTATGTTGGCTATGTCATTAAGGAATGTGTAGGTGTTGTTGCTCTGTATTAGCTCTGAACATTGCTGTGCATTACCTCCAATGTTTCTGATATAGCTGAAGAAGGTTCTGTGGTTTTCTTTAACAGAGATAGCAAGTCACTTGTTCTTACCTTTGAAGGATTTCATTGTTTCTCACTTTTTTTTGATCTTTCTGAGTTTATCTATAGATGATGTGGTATTAAGTTTACTTTTATGAGCTATGAGTTTCTTCCTCTTATTGTATAGTTTGCTTATACTAGGGTACCACAATAGGGGTTTATTCCTGAATATGGCATTGTATTTGTGTCATATGGAGACAGATATCTTGATGCATGCTTTGAGATGGGCATACAAAGTATCCAAAAATGGGACAGTATGTGAGATGAGGTCATCAAGGTGAGGAGGGTGCTTCAATTTCATCACTTCATCAGTTAGCTGAAACAGGTTTGCCTTAGAGTAATGTCTAAAGAAAGATGGATTTTGTTGTAAGTCAAGTTTTCCCCTCAGACTGAGTGTTACATTACGGTGGTCAGATTTGACCAGTAGATGTTGAGCATGGGGTGGGGGGTAATATTAATGAGTACCAGGTCCAGTATTTTGAGAATCTAGTTGGAACTTGAACCAGTTGATCTAGGGAGTTAGGTTTAATGAAGTTCAGGAATCTTTGTGCATATTTATTTGAGGTGGTGTAGGTTTCTCTGTTAATGGAAGGATAGTTGAAATCTCCAAAGTGAATAATGTTAAGCTTAATTGGGAGGAATGCCTTCGTGTTCAGATATGCCTCATGGACTGCAGGTGATACAGAAGGGTGTATAGTAATTGGTTATGACATGATAAAGTGTTACATTTACTGTGCATTGATATGGAGTAGCCCAAGGTCATTGCTTTGTCTTAAGAATCTTAGGAATACAGACATACCTCCTACAATAACACTATCATTTTACAAGCTGGGTTTAAAGGAATGGTTGGCACTGAAACCCTGCAATATGGCAGTGCTCTTGCAGTTCTGAAACCATGTTTTAGTAAGTATGCAGGCATCTATATTTTCAAGTGTTGCGTGCAACATCTTGTTTACACTTCAAGTACTGAACAGTGCTACACTTGTATAGTTTTGATTTTGATTAGATATATAGGTAATATGAGGAGACTGACCTTGCCTATAAAAAGGCAATCTGGAAGAGGAAAATATTCTGGCCAATATATGTAAGCCATGAGAAGGGAAATGCAGGCCATCTGTAGAAAAACAGTCAGAGATGTCGAGCATCTCCTGTTAGGATGATATATATCTGATTCCATAAGAATTGATGTTAGGTATCTTCTCTTTATATTGTGGAATCATTCTTTCCAATGGTTGGATACTGTTCAGTACTAGTTTCACACCAATTTCAGAGGCATATTTTGAGAGGTCTATCATGTTTCTTTTCATATGAACCAAGGAGGTATGTTAGGTTCTTCACTCTCATGAGTCCATTGACCGTGGCATATGTGTATTTAGAGTGAAAGAACTTGAGGACCATAGTGACACTGCAGTTCCTGGCCCCTGAGAGTCAGCTGACCATCACTTTCTTCTTGCCCAGCCTGGTGAATGGTGCATCTGTGTGTTTGACTGCAGAGTCACCTCTGATTAAGATGTTGCCAATCTTAAGGTCTTATGCCTGCCAGCTAAGTGACATACTTTTGTATCTGTGTTTTCTGTTTCTCTGTGTATGCTGTCCTGCTAGTGTAACACTAAGTGTGCTTTGGGTCTACTTTGTTTCGTTGTATATCATTTCACTGAATTTCATTTCACCCCGACCACTTACCTGATAACTCAAGTTACTGAAAACTCATTTCACTGAATCTTATTTCACTGAACTGCAGTTAGTATATATGGCACTGTGTAAGGCAAGTAAAAGTATATGCTCTTTTCCCCACTGTAGTGTGATCCTGGAGTTAGTATATATAGTTAGAGGGGGAGTGGGGGTGTGGGGGACGTAGCCCCCGACTTAGTTTGAATACATATTGTCTTCTGGAGAGAACTATGCATGTCTATTGTTTAAAATGCATTGTTTTGAAGTTTTTGGTAAAATAAAATATAAAACAAACAAAGTGGGGGGCTATGCCCCCGCCCCCAACTATATATACTAACTCCAGGATCGCACTACAGTAGGCAAAAGGGCATATACCTTTTACTTGCCTTACAGTACTCTACACAGTGCCATATATACTAACTGTAATTCAGTGAAATGAGATTCAGTGAAATGAGTTTTCAATAATTTGTGTTTTCAGCGATGTGGTCGGGTGAAATGAAATTCAGTGAAATGAGATTCAGTGAAACAAAGTAGACCTGTGTGTTTTATACCAAACATAAGGAGGCTTATTCATTTGTCAAGGACATGGTTAGCATGGTTGTGTAAATGGACAACATATTGCATATAGTATACAGGCTTTGAAAAGACAGGTTGGCCTTCAAAGTTAGTAAATACTTGAACCTCTCACATATGGAATAGTCTATAGGACGAACCAAACAGTTGTCCCCGAGCATAAGGCATTTGTGCATTACTTCAGTTTTCCTATTGTTATCACATTGGCAACAGATGGTGAGGTAAACTGTGACATTATGATATTTAGTGCCTGGCAAAATAGTGGTTAATAATGAATGCCAATTAAGTAGCTTAGTAGGCAGAATCTATACACTAGATGAGGATAATCAGATTTTAAAAGCAGTATGGAAAAAGGCTTAAAATTTCTTGGTAGCACCCTATGCACTACACATTCAGGAAGACAGTTAGAATAGGAGGAACTTCCCAGTTTGATCTACTAATAATATGAGACTCTGAGGAGTTTCCAAGGACTGTTTGCAGTGAGGTCAGTCAAATCAAAAGCAATACTGGTTAGCTGGGTCACCACTCAATATTCCGGATGTAGGGGATACAACTGGAGATAAGAAGTATTTAAATAGATTACACTCAGATACCCTTATGCTACTGGAAATAACAATGAAAGATAAGAGGTAGGGAATTTGATAGTCAAAATGTAATTGTTCCCATTGTTGTTTGAGACCTCAGTATAACTTCCTATAATAGTGATGGCTGCCTTCTGTTCGATCCTCATAAGAACAATATAATAGAGTACTTGGGTTAATGACTCAAAAGGATCAAACAGTGTCAAGGCTTCTGGTACTTCTTTAATAGCAAAAAGATGTATAGCATCAATGTTCCCAGTTTTTGCCATCTTCCACAATAACATTTGTCAGCTTGGATATTAACCTTTGTTTAAATCACTCCAGTAACCCATCCGCCTGGGGATGGTACAGTTGATGCATTATTATGGAAGTAAGTGGAGCCCCATGGTCATTGAGTATTTCCTTAGACATCCCTACTCTGAAAAACAAAATGACTAACTCCTGAGCTGTAGATTAATGCTTTTGATATGTTAATTTCTCCTTATCTGCATCGATTATAACAAATTGATTAAGGAACATGGGTTGTGTTGTATATCTCCAAAGAGCAGTAGTGATGCAAGAGAAGATAACAAAGTTGATTTTACACACACACACACACACACACACACACACACACCCATATACATATATATATATATATATATATATATATATATAAAATGTTTCAACCATTTATAAAAATTATGTTTCTGTTATAGGATAAATAAAGGATCATTCCATTAATAGTGACCATGTCTTCTAGTTTATTGATGCTACATCTAAGTAATGTAGGGATAAAGGCTGCAATCAGTGTAGCAATAGGCTAATATACAAAGGTTTCAGAGAATGATACCTATAATTGTATGATATCCCATCATTTCATTGGCCATGAATATCTTGATTGAGGTTCGAGCACCGAGAGTAGGAGTGGCTATCCAGGATATATAAAGTCACACAAACCTGTAGCTTGGCTATTTGGTACCAGGGCAGATTGACCCACATTCAGATCTCCCCTTCAAGATCTAAATTGAGGACAAGAAAAAGCTTTTCATTTAGGAGAAATACAACTCTGCTAAACTGCAGCACTGAAGCTATCATAGCTTTACAGGTTCAGTGCCTATCACTCTTAAAAAACATCACCTTCAGGCTAAACATACAGCTATCATGTATTTATAAATTTATGTAATATTATTTTGCTAAAATGTAGAAAAGAAATGTTTCTACTTCACTAGCTCCTTGCTTCAGTAACTAACACAAAGACACTGACTGTTATTCATGATCTCAGCCACTTAAATGATTGTTGAGATCCCTTACAGAGACAGATCAATATGCAAATGAAAGTGATGATTCTACTCTATGATCTTATGCCCAGGGATACCACCCTCTTCTCTATGCCCTTGAAATAACTTTGACTTCAAATATCTTAAGGTAGGAGGCAGGATACACTAGGTACAGCTCACCTTGAGCTAAGCTGTCCAGGCATCTGCTCCATAGGACTATGTCCAGGCATCTGCTCCATAGGACTAAACCCCACCAGAATTTTTATAAGTACCCACTGATACACAGATAGCATGTGCAATGTCTGTGAGAAGAAATTAGGTGTGTACAGAATTATATGAGCTGCTTGATGGAATAGAATTCAGGTATTGAGGCAGTGTGGTGTGACTCAGAAATGTAGAGTGTTTCTTAAGGATGAACACAGGATAGCAGCAAATTTCTTCAGCTCCACCAATTTCATTACACTGACAGGAATTAATTACTTAAAAAATTAATTTTTGAAGTAATTTTCTTTCTAAATGCATTTGTTTTATATAGTTCTTGAACTATATCTAAAAAAGAAAGGAAATCTTAACAATATTCCTGTCAGAAATCACTGTGGAAATTTTCCTGTCAGTTATCAGTCTGAAATGAGTTCCAGTAAGACAAATTCTCAAGACTCCAGCATCAAGAAAGAACTTCAGTCTCTGATAATTATAATCCAGCAACTTACTGATAAAATGGATAAAATGGATACTAAAATAGACACCTTCATAGAAAAACTACAAAACAAATAGACCTGTTACATACAGACCTGCAACAACAGAAGAACCAGATGACAGGCATAGAAGAAGCTGTGAATGACATGGAAAGTAGAATCCAAGAAGAGGAAATCAACATTGAGTTTCTGCTGAAACAAAATACACATTTACAAACAAAGCTGGATGACCTGGAAAATAGATCTAGGCAATAACATTAGGATTTTTGGACTGCCAGAAAATATTGAAGGTAACAATATTACTTCTTTTTAACAACTTGGCTCCCTAAAACTTTAGACTTACCAGAAGCATTCTCTTTTGGTATCGAAGAGCACATAGATCTATAGCTAATACTAACTCTAACAAAAATATCCTAGATCAGTTATAGTTAGATTTCTATCATCTTTTGATAAAGAGATGGTTCTTAAATCTGCTTGGGCTAAAGCTCCTGTTAAGATTAATGAGACAACTGTGCGTTTTGACAATGACTATTCTTCCATGGTAATAGCTAAAAGAAAAGTTTTTCTGCCACTAATAAGGGAGCTTAAAAAGCACAGTTTAAAACATACCTTCTGTTTCCTGCCAAGCTTAAAATCTTCCTTCTTGATGGTCCTAAGGTTTTCGATGATTTAGACTCTGCTTTACTGTTTGTCAAAGAAAAAAGGATTTTGGATAAAATAGAAGAAATGGAATGGGCTAGTTCTTCATTAAAGAGATTGGCAACTGAAGCTTCGTGGAAGACTTCAGAGAAGAAGAAGAGACTAAAAAACAAATGATTTGTTATATGTTTTTTCTCTCTCATCATTTTAGTTCATTATTAATCTTTTTGAATATAGTTCCTGTATTTCCAGAAAGCCACAAATATTTTGGAAAAGATTTAATCAAAGTTATTCTCTATGTGCAAAGAAATGTTTTGTTTCATAACCAGTCAAAATACCTGAAGATTTAATGGCAAGCTGTGATTCAATTTGTTTCTCTTTCTGAAAAGAAGTAAGGTTAGTAATTTGATACATTTTTATCTTTACCTTTTTTTTCCTTCTCCTTTTATTATTTTCTTTGTTTAAACAATGACATTCTATTTAGATTATGTAGTGGGTAAAGGGTGGGGAGGGCAGGAGAGAACAGTAATGAAAATATTATTAATAGAATAATAACATATTTATTCCTTGTAAAAGTTTTATAAGTTCTTCAAATGCTATTTCTAATTATACTTTCTTGATTATACTGCTTATGCCTGTTTGTAAATAATCTGTTATGCTTTAACTAATAATAATCAGAACTAAATAAGAGTAAATAATATGTTTTATTTTTAACTCTATTAATATAAACAGTAAGTAACATTCCATTGTATATACTTCTTTCAGCTTTCTCTTACATTTTTTATTTCTGCCTCACTCCCTTTTATTTTCTACTCTCTTTTCTTTTCTTTATTAATATATAGAAATGCTTTTGATTGTGTGGGCACAGTGAATAATAGGATTTGTATGAAAATTGAGTTGGGAGAAGAATGTTGAGTTTTATTGCTTGTTGGTAATTTTGGGCTTAATTTCACTTACATAGAGGCTGTAATGATCTGTGGAATACATTGTGAAGGTTTTGTCATGTTTAGATGCATTTACACTGCTAAATGAATGTTTGTCACTAGTTTTTAATAAGTTTCCGCCAAAATGTTAAGAGAGACAATCTGAGATGTGGGCTGTCTCATGCACAGTGTTCATGAGTTACTTCAGAAGCTTCAGCTCACAGAATTCTCACAGAGAAACTGAAAGCAGTTAGTATAACCTTTGACATAGTTATCACACTGACACACCACAGATTCAGGAAAATACTCTATTCATAAAATATGTCAGTTATAATGTTTTGTTTCATAACCAGTCAAAATATCTGAAGATTTAATGGCAAGCTGTGATTCAATTTGTTTCTCTTTCTGAAAAGAAGTAAGAGGCTGTAATGGTCTGTGGAATACATTGTGAAGGTTTTGTCATGTTTACATGCATTTACACTACTAAATGAATGTTTGTCACTAGTTTTAATAAGTTTCCGCCAAAATGTTAAGAGAGACAATCTGAGATGTGGGCTGTCTCATGCACAGTGTCCATGAACTACTTCAAAAGCTTCAACTCACAGAATTCTCACAGAGAAACTGAAAGCAGTTAGTATAACCTTTGACATAGTTATCACACTGACACACCACAGATTCAGGAAAAATATTCTATTCATAAAATATGCCAGTTATAATGAGTCTAAATGATGTAGTTTCTTGTAGTAAGTAAATGTCTTATTTTAGAAGGCATAGAAAATGAAACATTTATTTAAATGTTTTTGAAAATCTACTTAACAGCAGCATAATAATCTGTGTTAAAATTTGTGTTCCAAACATATACTTTACTATAACTCATTTAATTCATCTGATTGACAAGCATAAATAATCTTATAACTCTATTCTGGAAGAAATGTCATGTGATATATTTTAAAGCAGTAGGTTAGCATGATTGTAAAATCTGGTTACTAAAATGTGTTTGCTGTGCATTATTTTGTATAAAGCAGACAGATTTATTCTAGGGACAGCAAGTAGGATAGTGCTCAACAAAGACACAACTCAGTGAGATCATATATATATATATATATATATATATATATATATATATATGTGTGTGTGTGTGTGTGTGTGTGTGTGTGTGTGTGTGTGTGTGTGTGTGTGTGTGTGTGTGTGTGTGTGTGTGTGTGTGTGTGTGTGTGTGTGTGTGAGTGTGATGGCTTTTTTTTTTTTTTTATATAATAATGCAAGTGTTTCTGAGAATCTGCATAACTATCCAATATGATTTATAATAATTTCTATGAATACAATATTTTACTCTATTGACAAAATGAATGTTTGCCACAAGTTTTAATAAGTTTCCCGCCAAAATGTTAAGGGAGACAATCTGGGATGTGGGCTTTCTCATGCACAGTGTCCATGAACTACTTCAAAAGCTTCAACTCACAGAATTCTCACAGAGAAACTGAAAGCAGTTAGTATAACCTCTGACCTAGTTATCATACTGACACACCACAGATTCAGAAAAAATACTCTATTCATAAAATGTCAGTTATAATGAGTTTAAATGATGTAGTTTCTTGTAGTAAGTAAATGTCTTATTTTAGTAGGCATAGAAAATGAAACATTTATTTAAATGTTTTTGAAAATCTACTTAACAGCAGCATAATAATCTGTGTTAAAAACTTCTGTTCCAAACATATACTTTATTATAATTCATTTAATTCATCTGATTGACAAGCATACACAATTTTATAATTCTATTCTGGAAGAAATGTAATGTGATATATTTTAAAGCAGTAGGTTAGCATGATTGTAAAATCTGGTTACTAAAATGTGTTTGCTGTGCATTATTTTCTATAAAGCAGACAGATTTATTCTAGGGAGAGCAAGTAGGATAGTGCTCAACAAGGACATAACTCAGTGAGATCAGATATATATATATATATATATATATATATATATATATATATATATATATATGTGTGTGTGTGTGTGTGTGTATGTGTATGTGTGTGTGTATGTGTGTGTGTGTCTGTGTGTATGTGTGTGATGGCTTTTTTTTTTTTAATAATGCAAGTGTTTCTGAGAATTTGCATAACTATGCAATATGATTTATAATAATTTTATGAATACAATATTTTACTCTATTGACAATAATGAGTTTAAGTAAATGCTCATATACAAACAATTCAAGATTTTTTTTTTTGGAAGCTGTTAATAGTATTCACATGACAGAAAATAGATGCATCTTAATATATGTAATGTCTGAATCATATTAGCCAAAGTTTTTGATTTAAATGAATGTTAGAACCTAATTTTCTCTCCTCTTGATTTCTAACATCAAGATTATTTGAATGCTATTTGAATACAAGTGTTATATATTACATAGATCTATATAGTAGTATGAACAGTTTAAAAAAAAAAAGTTTATTTTAGTTTATGCTGTTTTACCAAATGTGTAGTTTTGTCTTGATAGATAATTGAATTGAAAACTGTTAACCTCAGTTAAATATAACTAGTATTAAATTGATAAGGTGGTAGCTGAGGTACTGCTGCTTAGGGTAGGGAGTTAACTTGAGTAGTAAATACTACTCTAAGTTGGAGTTTTCAACTCCAGGCTGGATGCAAGGTTTAATCTTTACATTATTTTCACTTGTTCATTGTTATATGTATATAGTTTTGACATCCACAATATATTTTGTATACTCATTGTCACTACAAACAAAATTGAATCCTATACAAAATCCCATAAGAAATTTAATAAATACAGCTATATTTAAAGGTACACCTAAAAGAGGAGATGTAACATTATTTATCTTGTTATTTGTTATTTCGATCATAAGATTCTTGAGTTTTAAAATGCCAAATGACATCTTTAAAAGGAATTTCTTTAAACATTAATGGATTGAATAATCCATGTAAAAGGGCAAGCCTAATAAGATACATTAATTTACACAAGGCCAATCTAGGCTTCCTGCAAGAAACCCATCTCTTGAAAAAAGATATTGATAAACTAGCCACTAATAAGTATACAGTATTGGTTAGTTCAGAGCACACTCAGAAAAAGAGGAGTGGCTATTTTATGGAATAAAAGTATGCCCATTCCTAAAACCATTAAGTCTTTTCAGGATGACAAAGGAATGTTTTGTATGGTTACAATACAAATTAATGGGAAGACTTACACTTTAATTAATGTATATTGGATACCTGGAATTGGTATTAATACAGTGAAACGTCATATTGATAAGATCATATCATTCTCTATAGGGGATATTATTTTAGCTGGTGATTTTAATTGTATACTACATGAAAGTGATACTACCACTATAAGGAAAAGAAGAATTACATCTAATGCAAAACATTTAAATGATTTTGCTAATTCTTATCATTTGAATGATATTAATAATCAGGTAGATTCAAAATCATTACCATACACCTTTTTTTCTAACAGATACAAAACTTATTCAAAAATAGATAGGGTCTTTATTTCTAACCAGATGGTAACAGATTTAATTAATTCCAAAATCATTTCATGTCCTATATCTGATCATAACTCAATTGTTTTTGAATTCATGATAAAAATACTCATAATGTTCAGATCAAAAGGATACCAGCATACTTAACTCAGCTAAAAGACTATAAAGAATATATACTTTCAGAAGTACAACATTTTCTAGACATAAATAATACTCTTGAAGTCTCCATTGTCTATGTTTGGGATGCCTTAAAATCATATCTATATGGACAAAGTATCAGATGGTATAATAATAAAAGGAAATCTTGGGATAAGGAATTGTTAGATATTCAAAGTAAATTAGACTCTTATAAACATAATAATAAAGAAAATATTATGGACAAGAAAGTTATTGAAGAAATAAACAAACTAAATGAGAAATACAAAGAAATTTTAACTCATAAAGTTAAAATAACTTTAGAGAAATACAAGTTTTGTCTTATTCAATAAGCCCCAAATACTTACATAGACTTAAAAATAAAACAAAAAGATTGAATAAACAAAACCATATCAAAGAAATCTTTTCTCTAAGGAAAAAGAAGAATGTTTCTAGTATACCAGAAATACTGGATGAATTTAGAAATCACTTTCACAAGATTAACCATAACAACATTAACATGGAACCTAAAGATAAAATAAAGGAGTTTATAACCACAAACATGAATAAAAAGCTTAATAAACAACAGATTAAACTATTGGACAAGAGTATTTCATATACAGAAGTTATTACACAAATAAATAAGCTTAAATCAAACAAAGCACCGGGTAATGATGGTATTATACCAGAGATATATAAAATCCTTTCTAAAACTACATATTCATTAATACATAAGGTTTTTATTTTGTCCCAAACTGAGTTAATAACCCCCCCATCTTGGCAATATACATTTATTTCACCAATTTTAAAACCTAATAAAGATCCAACTAGATGTTCTTCATATCGACCCATCTCATTACTTAATGTTGATTATAAAATGTTTATGAGTATTTTTGCTGATAGATTGAAGACAATCATCCCCGGCATTATAGATATAGATCAGACGGGCTTCATTGTAAATAGAAATACTTTTGATAATATAAGAAGAACTTTAACATTAATTGATTTTGCAAATAGGAAAAAGAAAGATTTAACACTTATTAGTCTTGATATAGGTTCAGCATTTGATTCAGTAAGTTGGGACAATCTGTTTACCTTACTGAAATGCACAAACTTCTCTGATCATTTGTAAATTTAATTGAGCATTTATACAAAGGAATGCTGGCTTATATTAAGGAAGGAACATATGTTTCACAAAAAATACCCATTCTTAAAGGTACAAAGCAAGGATGTCCACTTTCTCCACTATTATTCACTTTAGTAATGGAGCCTTGGGCTGATTTGATTAGAAACAGTACTGACATAGAGGGTTTTGAAATAGACGAAAATACAACATCAAAAATTCAACTTTTTGCAGATGATGTTCTAATTACATCAGCAGGATCTAATTCTTCTATGCAGTCTTTATTTGATAAAATGATGAATTTTAAAAGTATTTCTGGTTTAATATTCAATGAAGAAAAAAATAAAATACTACCTATATATACACGAAAAAATATTCTCATTAGTGATTTTACTAAATATGTACCCAATTCAGGTCAGATAACTTATTTAGGTATAATACTATCTAAAGATATTAAATCTATTATATATAATAACTATAATACCTGTTTCTTAATATACAAAATCTTTTTAATACCTGGAATAATATGTTTTTTACTATGGAGGAGAGACTTACAATTATTAAAATGATAATATTCCCCAAGATTTTATACTTAATACAATCAATAATACTTTCACCTACAAAAATAATTATCAAGAAACTGAATACACTAATGTTAAATTTCTTATGGGCACCTAATAGACCTAGGATTGCATTAAAGAAACATACTAATAGCTGGTCTCAAGGGGTATTTCTTTTCCAGACTTTAATTTATATATTATCTCTTCTATTATAAAAGTTATTACTTTATTAATAGATCAGTCATATATCTCAAAATGGAAAGATTATTGGGAGCTAATTAGTATGCACTTCATGAAAATCTCCTTAACACATAAAAATATGATTGTAAATAACTCCATGTTGTGGTTGCTAAAGGAATTTTGTACTTCACCTATTACACCTAAACATATGGTTTGTTACCCATTAAATATTATTATTAGTTATCATAACTTTATATTCATGCACCCTAAGTATAGGGAATGGAATTTTATTGTATTCCTATAATGTATACTCAGGGTATGCTTATGTCATCTACTTCTGAAGGAGCTCATTTAGCTATAGATAATGATCTAAAGTACTGGTATCAGCTGATATCTGATAATAAAGTTAAAATCTAGATTTCTTAAAACAAGAATTTGATCTAAGAGAAACTTGCTGGTTAGAGGTTCAGATCTTTAGACAACATCTCATTGATAGAATAGATCTAATGTCTATAACAGTTAAAGAATCTATTCCAAAACTGATTGATTACTTGATATTAAATTTACAGCATAAAGTTTCTGATAAAGGTAAACTTTCATATATACATAAAATTATCAGACAAGAAACTTTTTACAGTGTAGATTCATACTGGAATTATTTCACCTCTATTAATGGGGACCCACCAACTCAACAAGATAAACAATATATATTGGAATCTGCTTATAGAACTACATCTTCCATTGTCTGGAGACTTTATACATGGACATTTTTACATAGATCTTTGTATACACCTTTGATGATGAATAAAATAAATAATAAAGATAATCTATGTAAGAGATGTAATATAGAAATTAATGCTGACTGGGCTCATATGTTTTATGACTGTATGAAGTTGAAAGAATACTGGAAGTCAATTAATGAATTTTTGCAGGCTCTTTTACAGATAATTTCATTATTTCTAAGTCTCTTATATTATTCAACACACCTGTACCTCAATGTGTTAAAAGATTAAGCTTCCCTTGTTATGGTCTATCCTAGCAGTGGCCAGGAAAATAATAACTAGAAATTGGATTTCAGATACACCTCCTTCGTTCAATGAATTTAAAAATGTTATGAATATAATGTGCCATATGGAAATAAGCACAATTAGAATGAGAACAACTAGAAAAACATCATATTATATTGTATGGGATAATTTACAAAATTTGTTAAAAAAATTCTAATTTCAATAGCACGGTATTTTAGTTTAATTAATTGATCTGATTGTAGTGGATGTCTTTGTAAATACTTTAGTTGTTTTGTTGAATATTATAATAATACCTATTTTTAATTACTTGTATAAAATTGTTATGATATTTCCCTTATATGTTAAAACAATAAACCTGTTTTGAAAAAAAAAGAAATGTAGAGTGTTTCTAGTGAGCATGGGGTGGATAACAGATATTAATGGGTAATCTCTGATGTTGTATACAAGAATCTTACACTATGGCAGTATTGGCTTTCTGATCAGGGTCTGTATTCTATACAATTGCACTTTATAAGCACTTACACGAGTGCATGGATTGTGCAATCCCTAACAGAACCAAGATGCTATCCTTCAAAAAAAAGGAAGCCGATCTGGTGGTCCCCTGCTATAAACAAACTACAACAGAAGAAAGAAACTGTTGCAAAAAAGAGTAAAATCCCATGATTGGAGGAACTCCATGGTCAGCCTCAGTAAGAAGCTGAGATCCCTCATAAAATCCTCCAAAGCTAGTTACAAAAACAAAATCGCCACTGATTCTAAAGACAACCACAAAGCATTCTATAGCTATGTCAAGAATCTCAGTGGCAACACTCAGATCTGCTCTGAGTTGCAGCACAATGGCACTAAATATACAGAACCAACTGATATTGCCAACATCCTGGCAGATAGGTTCAGTGCTAACTTTAACCCTCTCTCATCCCCTAAAGGGCCCATCTCTATACTGGAAGAATGCAAAGTACCTGTAATCACGGCTGCACAGGTAAAAAAAACACACTCTCCAAAGCCAAGAACACAGCATCCATGGGATCTGGCAACATCTCAGGCTGTGTTCTACATGAACTTACCATGTTCAATCATAGCCTCACCTCAGGCTTTGTGCCCACTGAATGGCACACAGCAATGGTTATCCCACTCTACAAAGGGGGAGCCACCATGGTCCCCGGGGACTACCGCCCCATTAGCCTGATGAGCCTGGTCTGCAATGCTATGGAGTGTATCATCATGGAACTTATAAACAATGACATTGTTAATCTCCAAACTCTGGACCCTACCCAGTTCGGGTTTGTAAAAGGCAGATCATGTCTCCTAAACCTGATAGACTTCTTTGAAGTGGTCACCTAAGCTGTAGATGAGGGCAAGGTGGTACACACAGCCTATCTAGATCTTGCCAAGGCTTTCAACACCATCCCCCACTCTGCAATTATGGGCTGCCAACTGGCTCACTGACTGAACCCACACTGTGAAAGTAGCAGACTCTAAATCCAACTTTAGACCAGTGACAAGTGGAGTACCACAGGGTTCAGTCCTAGGTCCTCTCCTGTTTGGTATCTACTTCTCTGATGTACAGGCTAACACAGAAGGTCTTTGGCTAACAATGTTCGCAGATGACTGCAAACTAGGAGCCATAATCAAATCTCCTAATGATGTGGACATCCTACAAAAGGGCCTCACTGAGACCGATGCCTGGTGTCAAAGCCATGGCCTCAAGCTCAATGCCAAAAAGTGCATTGTCATCCCTTTTGGTAAAAACTCTGTACCCATGAATTACCACATAGGCAGTAGTCCACTTAACACTGAAAGTGTGATAAGAAACCTTGGGACACAGGTGGACAGTAGTCTCTCTTTTGATAATCACATCACCACTGTAGTCAGGAAATCCTTCTACGTGGCACACCTCATCACAAAAGGTTTCGCATCCAGAAAAAAAGAGGTCATTGTTCCCCTCTACTCATCACTCATTAAACCCATTATAGAGTACAACGCCCCTTTTGGTATGTACCTAACAAGACATCTACAACAACTGGAAAGGCCACAGAAATACCTCACAAAGAGGATTACTGGCCTCAAACATATGCCCTACGCAGACCGTCTCTAAAAACTCCAGCTTTACTCTGTCACATATCGCCTACTCAGAGGCGATCTCTGCCTAACATACAAAGCTATATCAAACCCAGAGCTGTTGGACATGCTCCATGTAAAGAAATCCCAACCCCTCCAAGCTACATGATCTAGGGACCTAAACCTTGTCACCACAATTAACAGAACATGCTGTAGGGATAGATTCCTATCTCAGAGACTTCCCATACTCTGGAACAAACTACCTGTCTATAGCAATCAAAGCACCTCATTAGCACTCTTCAAGAAAAATCTTGATGATTGGATGGGAGATAGGAAATTCACCCCGGGGATCACTTCTGTGGCTCTGCTTGACAGGGGCACAGGAAAATTATTTTCTTGGGAGGCAAAAGCCAGGGTACCATTTGGCTAGGCTTACATAGGCCCTAGGACCAATAGCCTAGTACCTACCTATGAACCTATGAACCTATGTAGAGATGGTTCCAATGAATTTACTAGCTATATAGCTAACAAGACCTCCAGGGTGAACTATCGCTACCACTATACAAGAAGAAATAGAGGGAAATTATTAAAACAAGTATGAGCTTTATCACGTGAACTACTTAAGGTATATAAAGTGTCTGTATATAAATGTATATGTACATAACAGTGTAAAAGTGTAGCCATATAACAGGCTCAGTTAAAAACCATCTCACATTAAATAAGGGACATAGATAAGTATTTCGCACACTGTTTTAAATTACAGTCATCTGTGTTGAATCTTTTTGTGGACCTGTTCAGCAAGGACTCTAGCAGAGCTTTATATGCAGAGGTTGTCATCTATTAAGAGTTAAGGTTACCATCGTTGCTCTTTGCGCAGGACAGTACCTATTTGGGAACCTGTGTCCTGCAAAATAAACTGAAAAATGGCAAATATCCTGAGAATTTGTGAGTACATTTATTTCATGATCTTCCCTTGATAGTAGCATAAAATATGCATTTTGTAAGTGAAGCAAACATTGTTTGGAACAGCATAAGTAACTCAAATGCTACAGTAATTAACTTTTTTTTTTGGGCAAAAAAGTGATGTTCAGTCCTTTGTATTGGCTGCAGGTAGAGTTTGTACTCTAAAATGTCATGATTTCACAAAAATGTCCCACTTTGAGCATCTAAAATGGTGGAATCCCTAGTTGGAGAGTCCACAATAATGGTGGGCACAACTGATCAAAAATCTGTTGTGGACAGTACCATACTGCTACTTACTGCTATTGTCATTTCACATATGGGTTAGCACAAAAGTCAAATAAAGGAGGCCATTGCACAGACACAGTGGGACTTACATGGTTTCCTGTAACCAAGACACCACTGTGTTGACAACATACACACACACACACACACACACACACACACACACACACACACACACACACACACACACACACACACACACACACACACACACACACACACACACACACACACACACACACACACATGCACACAAAGACAGCCTGCTTCCAAAAATATATGCATGTTATCCAGTCATTTAATTCCAGCACAGTTACAATAAATACTTAAACTGGGCACTGCAGTGCAAAGAAAGATATTGAAGTCAGACTAAAATTATGTACTATACATGTGTGTGCAAGTAAGGCGTGACATATAAAACACTTATCTAATACATTCAGGTACTGGAAAGTGCACACTGTTATTCAAGGATGCTCAATATTAAAATTCTCTGTATATAGTGTGTGTATGTATAGTATATGTATAGTCTGTGTATGTAAAATCACAATAGTGCATTATTTGCATTAGGCTTTTTTAAAGTAAACTAGTCAACTCCGTTCAAGACTGACCTACTTATGAAGGGGATGCTCTGATCTTTCTTTTGTTATATTTTAGTGATTTATTAGAAACCAAAGAATGGCCCAAGGTTAAGATAAGCACTTTCTTTCATGTTTATGTCAGAATGGAACTTCATCAGATATTAGTGTCTGCAGATTTTTATCTTCTACATTTATTTTAAGGATTTGTTAACTAGGTAAGCCCAATGGAGAAAATACCCCTTTTTAGATGCAAAGAAGGAGCAGTATTTGGTTAAGTGACTTGCTCAGTATATTACAGTAGGCAAATTAAAGTGTAAGAAATCAAACTGTGTACTTTGAATACAGGAAGTAGCTTATTAATTAAGCATAACCTTGTTTTTGTTTTGCATTAACTGTGAGATTAAAAAATAATAATAATGGGAAGCAACAAACTGCACCTCTGCTGTCCTGACAGCAAACATATTTTATATATTCAATCTGAATGCATTCTAGCAGACATTAAACTTTTCAGATGGTTAATTGTCCTCCAGCCATCTCAAACCACTGAAAACATTCCTAGACTCACACTGGATATATGGAGTACTATATACTATTCCCAGACTGACACTGGGTATATGGGGCACTATATACCATTCCCAGACCAGCACTGGGTATATGAGGTACTATATACCATTCTCTGACCAGCACTGGGTATACAGGGTACTATATACCATTCGCAGACCAGCACTAGGTATATGGAATACTATATACCATTCCTAGACCAGGACTGGGTATATGGGGTACTATATACCCTTCCCAGAGCAGCACTGGCTATATGGGGTACTATATACCCTTCCCAGACTAGCACTGGTATTATGGGATACTATGTCACATTTGTGATACTAAATACCATTCCCAGACCAGCACTGGGTGTCTAGGGTACTATATACCATTCCCAGACCAGCACT
>NC_056727.1:1052351906-1052391906 GCF_019279795.1 Protopterus annectens
TGCACCATGTGGTACATTGGGCAATGAGCACCTTTTAGCACTTGCTTCTGTAGCAGTTACAAGTTTTATGGGCTCAGGTTGTTAGACTAAGGCTCAACTTTAATGTAAATACTGGTTGCACTCACAGGTCTAATCTGTAGCGGCTGCTTGCTACATTGTAGCAAACAGTCTGCTACAGTTTAAATGTAATTTTTGTTTTCTTTGACTAAAACTTGAGCTCTGTAGTGCTATGTACATGCAAGGTATAAATTGAAACAACAACAGTTTGCTACAGTTTAAAAAGATTTTTTTAAACTAATACATGAGCACTGTAGTGCTCCATGCAGACAGGGTATAAACTATAGCATCTGTTTGCTACAATTGTGACAAGCAGCTTCCTACAGTTGTAACATTTTTTTATAAACTAAAACATGAGTGCTGAAGTACTGTGTGCAGGTAGGTATAAACTGTAACAACTGTCTGCTACAATTTAAAAGAAGAAATGTTTTTTTTATATTTTAATAAAACATGTTATAGGAGGGCTGGGATAAGGCACAGAAACAGGACCTGAATGCCTGAGGCTAGAGGGAGGTAGGCATGTCATGCACCAGGCCATCTGGTTGGTGTGCCAATAGAACAAACACCTGTTATTTTCTCCTCTGGGGGAGTGTGTAAGTTGTTTTTTTTTTTTTTTTCTTCACTTGAAGAACTAAGGGGGTGGGGTACTGGTTCATAGCATTGACCCAGGGTGCTAATTAAACAAGCCATGCTTCTGCAACAAGTACTCCCATAGGAATGAATGACTGTCATATTTCAGTGGCATTTTCTTTTTCCTCATACAATATAGGTTTACTTGGCTAAGAATTCTTGAGCCACAGATATTTCTGAGAGGGCACATGACTAACTGGCAACAGTTACTTCCCTGGACTGCCTTCAGTTTTGCCTGTAAGCCTGCTCTTCATGCTGAGGCCTTGTGAAGAGTAAACCTCAGCAACAAAGCATTATATAAATCAACTTGATGTGGATACCTTCCAAGATAGGCTTCTGCATTATGTTAACTTTTTCTGAATCATAGGGACTATGTATAGTACTTTCTATAACAACACAGTGCATACTCCACTCTGTACTCTTTTTTTCTAGACCTAATACACCACTCTAATTATTCAACTGTGGTACCACCTTTATCATTCTTATAAGAAAAGCGCAGTCTGGGTCTGAACTGTATGCAAACAGCTAAAGTTAACTTTGAGTATGTGTCTACCTGTTTGAGCCAATATTCATTTTCCTCTGGAGAGCACTCTGCTTTGGCTTGTAAGCATCCCCCCCCACACACACACACACTCCCATCTTCCACTTTTTCTCTTATTCCCTTCTGTTAGCAAATAGTATCCGTATCTGATCAATACTGTGTGTTTGTTAATTTAAATTGAGACCACAGTAGACTACTGATATAAGGCTATCCTGTTTTTCCACCTGAGAAATGGTTATGAAATGACTTACAGTTTCAGAGCAGTCCTTGGTCAATTCTGATTGTTTATTAAACACAAACCTGTCTTTGCTTTGGCTCATTAGCAGCAGTACAAAAGATCTGCCTGCTCACACCCTTGTTCTCCCCCTCCCCCTTCTCTGTTTATTACCTTGAGCCAATCCCAAAGTTAATAAACATTACCTGTGGCAGGCACCATTTTTAAAACTACAACCACCCTTTGTCACTATCATATGTTCATTTATCAGTTTACTCTGTTACCTGATTGTTTCCAGCCCCCTCATAAGAGCTACTAAAAGGGTTTCTACCTGCTTTGCTCCCCACCCTGCCCCCTGTTCCCTCCCACCCCCAGTGGTCCTACCTTTATTACACTCACAAACCCCTCCCATCTTTCCAATAGCCAACCACAGAGCTATCCCAACACTACCTCCTCCATCTTCCCACTACTATCACATCTCTTCAACTAACATGTACAAGCATACCTCACCTATGCTCACTGCATGAACTCTCCTTGCATATCTTACATCCTACCAAAGCTCCATCATTCCCCCACTCAACCACTACCACTGTACTACTACTCACACCACCACTCATGTCTCACACTCACTCAGTAACCCTCCCACCAACTCAGGAACCATCCCTATACATCCCCCACATATTCTACCAACTATATTACTCAAACATAAAGCATCCCTACAACTTAACATAGTAACCCTCCCACCATACCTATTACCCAAAGAGCACAATCATAAAGTTTCCCTAATAAACAAACACATTCAAAAACTGAGAAAACTAATAACCTCATGCATATCAAAACTAGCCTTAAGTGGAGACATCCACCCCAACCCTGGCCCTACCATCTCCAACCCCAATCCTCATAATTAGGCTAGAAACCACAACTTCTCCCATATTACAGCCAATAGAAAGCCAAGTGACTCCCTTCTACTAAGCCTAAATATTAGAAGTATATCCAACAAAGTCCATGAACTCCATGCCACCATAGACTTGTACTCCCCAGATATATCATCCTGACAGAAACCTGGCTAAAACCTCACATTACCAGTGAGCAAATACTCCCTACCAGTTACGGCATACTAAGAGTAGACTGGCTAAACAAGAAAGGAGGCGGTGTAGCTATAATATTTAAACAGCATCTAAACATCCAGATCTTAAAATCATCAGCTCCACAAATAGGCAATGAAGAAATAATATATACCAACCTCAAAATAAACCAAAACAAAACCATCACAATAATTTGATGCTACTTCCCACCTGGACAAAACATCCCTCCACTAGAAAACTTCCTCAGCTAGTCTACCCACCATCTCCCCAAGAAACTATAATTTTAGGTGATTTCAATATTGACTGGCAACCCTGTTCTGGCAACCATCCAACCCATCGTGTAAACCTTCATGGTTTCACTCAACTAGTCCAGTCGCCAACCAGGATAAATACAAACTCCAGCAGGCACACTACCCTGGATTGGATACTAGTCACTAAGAGACCCCAGTCAAATATAACAGGCTGCTTATCAGATAGCCTCAGTGATCACTGCCCAACATTCCTACTCAAAAAATACCTATAGCAAGCTAAACTTGTCATCTACTATCAAATATGTAAAAAAACTAAACTTTAACCCACTCACATTCATCTCATCCCTCAAAGAATGTAACTGATATCCTCTAAAGTACCTCAGTCTTGATGAAGCAGTTGAATTTATTAATACTACCTTCCTGAGCATCCTTAATTACCATGCCCCCATAAGACTTTCCAGAACCAAAGCACAACCCTCTCCATGGCTACAGAAAACCACTAAGTCAGAAATGAAAAACAGGGATAAAGCCTGGGAGCACTGGCGCAAAACCAAACCCCCTCAACTAGACAGAAATTCCTAGAACTATGCAACAAAGTCAAAAAGCTAATAAAACAGGACAAATTCCAATACTACCAGTCTGCCCTAGACTCCTCCCAACACAGCCCCAAACAATTCTGGTCCTCCATAAACTCCATCCTCCACCCAGATAAAGTCAGTACCCCTCCTGCTAACATCCCTCACTCCTCCGAAAATATTGCTACCTCATTCACCACACACTTCACACAAACCATACTATCACTAGCTAAACAACACAACCCCCTTCCCCTCCAACCCACACCTTCAACTAGTAATCTCCCCACTGCCTTCTGTTTTTCTCCTGTACCTACCTCCAACATAAAAAAAACTCTTGACTAAACTTAAGTCCACCAAAGTAGCAGCAGACAACCTCCCAAATGAATACCTACAAATTGCAGCTGATACTCTGGCCTACCCAGTAGCCAGTTTGATTAACCAATCTCTATCAGAAAGTTACGTTCCCACACTGTGTAAAGTATCACATATAATTCCCCTCCACAAAGGTGGCCCCTCTACAGAACTAACCAGTTACCACCCCATAGCTATTCTCTCTCCACTCTCCAAAATACTAGAGAGATGCATGCACTCTCAGGTCTCAGACTACCTCCTTACTAACAACCTCCTTTCCAATACTCAGCATTGTTTCCGACCAAACCATAGCACCACCACTGCCTTACTCTCCTTTACTAACATTATCATTCAGCATAAATACAATGGCTACCTCTCCTCTACTACTTTCCTAGACCTATCTAAAGCATTTGACATGGTCCCACACAAACAACTCATCTCTGTCCTCAATAACCTATCCTTCTGTCAGTCAGTCACCAACTGGTTTCAGAGTTACCTGTCTGACCGCCAACAATCCGTTGTATGGCAGAATGACATAACTCCCCAACTACTTGTCTCCATAGAGGTTCCTCAAGGATCCATCCTTGGACCCCTACTCGTCTCTGTTTTAACCAATAATCTAGCCTCTGCCACCAAACATGGCACACTCATACAATATGCAGATGACTCAACTATCATCTGCTCAGCCCAGTCCCTACCCAAACTGTAAAAAGTCACACAGGAAGTCTTTTCCTCTGCTGAAACTTGATTATCTGATGCCCAATTAATACTCAACCCAAACAAAACTAAACTACTCATCTTCCAACCCACCAAACATACTCAAAACAACTCTCACTTTAACATCACAGCAAAAGACAACACCACTATATACCCAACTGAACACACCAAAGTGCTAGGAGTAGAAATAGACAATAAACTAAAATTTGAAATTCACATATCCATGACCATAAAAGAAATCCACAAAAAACTAGGAACGTTATACAGAAATAAGCAACTTCTCACCAAAGCAGCAAAGATTTCAATAGCAAATTCCCACCTTATCTCCACCCTACTTTATGCCTCTCCAATATATACTAACCTAAGGTAATACGATCTAAACAAACTAGAGACCTGCTACAACAAAATCACCAAATCTGCCACAGGGGCATCCTACCATAGTCACCACTGTCTCTCACGTGCTGAACTGGGCCAGCTTGAACTCCCTCACCTCTTTCAATGGTATCAACTCTCACTTGCCTACAAACTAGTAAACCAGCCACTAAATGTCCCATCCCTACAGAAACTACTCTAACCCTATCGCACCACCAGACCACTAAGATCCAGCAACAAAAGTCACTTGCAGATCACTAAAGCCAATAACTCTGCTGGTGAAGCACTATTCTCTTGCACCATAGCCAAATTATGGAACTCCCTCCCACCCACAGTTACTCCGTACCATCATGCACCCACTTCAGAACTTTACTAAAAGCACAACTAAAAACATGCTGGCTATGCCCTTGCAACTCCCACTCTAAAATAACCCACCCCATCCAACCACTACCTTTCTTTCCATCCCACTAACTACCTTGATTATAGCAAGCTCAGATGCTCATAAGCCTAGTACTTATTATACAGCAGGAACTTCTTATTGTACCATTTGTTAATGTCTGTTATGTACTTCACAGATAAAGATTCTAGTTGTCTACTGATGTACTATGTTCTTCATCTGTAAATATGTTTGTAATTAATTGCTATGTTAATCAAATTGTTAATTGCTATGTAATCCAGTGTAACTACTGTCTGTTTGTTTATTTTAACTGTGGAGCTTTTCTCCCTGGGCCTCCACTGAAAATGGACCTACGTCCAGTCTGACACTCCCGGTCAACAAATGTAAATAAATAAATAAATAAATAAATAAATAAACACTGCCCTGTGACTATTTGTATAAGACAAAGAAGTTCTGTCTCTGTTGCTTGGTTTTTGAGCTAGTTAGAGAAATATAAAAATTATGCCAATGTAAGTTATATGAACATGTAGAGAATGAACACACTTTTCATCAGCACCCTGACTGGAGAATGAAAGTTCTGCAGCAGGGTATTAATTAATGTACAAGTAATGCTCACTGAAAAATGAGTCTACCGCTTCATGGCAGCATATCAAGCTGCCATGAAGTTCTGACAGAAAAATAACTAATGACCACATTTATTTTATGAAAAAGAAGTAACAATGAGCAGCGGAAGGAAACAGGCATTACCCAAGTCCAAGGTCCACACTCCAAAAAATATGCACTGCAGTCACCAACGGTAAAAACCAGCAGAAATCACTAAAAAGGCACCAAACAGAAGGCAGTAACATAAATAGCAGAACTCCTTTATTGTAGTCGACTACGTGTGTGTGTGTGTGTGTGTGTGTGTGTGTGTGTGTGTGTGTGTGTGTGTGTGTGTGTGTGTGTGTGTGTGTGTGTGTGTGTGTGTGTGTGTGTGTGTGTGTGTGTGTGTGTGTGTGTGTGTGTGTGCGTGTGTGCGTGTGTGCGTGTGTGCGTGTGTGTGTGTGTGTGTGTGTGAGAAAGAGATTGTAATTGTGTATGAAAGCAAAAGAGACTGTGTGTGTGTTTGAGAGAGAAAGATAGTGAAGAGTGATAGTGATCCCTGGCAGAAGCAGCAGCATCAAAGAGGTCTGCATACCTCTTGCCATACCTCTCAACTGTATAGACTTTTGCAGAATGTCTAGATTTTTGCCTCATATTTTTGTATAGTCGTAATGATATTTTGGTTTCTGGTAAGTCACAGGCAAAGCATTGAGAACTGAAGTCAGAAAATAATAACAGACGTTTTAATTTCAGACCTCATTCCCTTCAGAAAATGTATGCTAATACAAAACCTGTTGTAACTTTCTTTGTTTATAAAAGCAATATTTAAAAAAATGTCCATATTCTAGGGTCTTTATTCCCCCATTATTTATGGCTTTGTCCAAATTTCTTGTTCTAACGGGTTGAGAGGTATTTCTGTCTACCTCTTACCTCAACATGTTTTTATATTTTTTTTATGTAAAATGCTTCCTCCAACACCATTAACATATACTACAGCAAGTTTGAAACATTAGACAGATTAAGTATTTTACACCAAAAATATATAAAAAAATAATATACTACTTAAAAAATGAGTAAGTAAAACAGAACAATTTTACAGAGAGCCCATTCTCTAAGTGCAGTAATGCCCTCCAGAGTGCATGTAATTAATGCCCATCCATGGGTGGAGAGGCCCTCTGGCATGTTAATTACACATTAACACACACCCTGCCAGGCATTATTGCTTGCTTAATATCTCATTAGCTGCATTAGACAGAAGTCATGTATCAGTGCAGTTGTATGGTCCATCATGTTAGCTTTACAGTGAAATCTTTCAGCAGCTCGTGTGCACTATGGTTTTGCAATTATTGATGCAAATATTGGCAGGCAAAATTATATACCTACGTGCATTGCTAGGACAATCTTAGAAAAACAGTGGAGGTTTTACTGGAGTTTAATGAGCTTCTAATATGCTTAGAAGTTTCTCTACCTGTTTGCGTTATGTACATTCATTTCTAACTTGTATGATGTTGAATAAATATGCTTCTTTGAAAAAATATTTTGTTGTTCATTGACTGAGATGATGGGGGATTTAATCTCTAGATTTGAAAAAGTAATAGAAGTGAAATGTAGAAGGTGGTTCTGTCTTACATAATCAACAACACATAATTTGTTGTGGGACAAATTGGCATAGATTTATAGAAAATGTTACTTCCTTGAAAAAGCACTAAAGGACCTCCTGACTGCCCTATGGGCAATATTTTGTGAACTGAAGCTGGAAGAGAATGCTTCTCCTTGATGTCAGTAGAACGCTCATCACAGAAAAATATCTTACATGAAAATAACAGCCACTGTTTTCTGCCAGTCTCAAAAATACTAAGTCATTAGACAAAGAAAAAAGACATAAAAATGAAGACTACAGTGTTCATTCAGTTTCTAAGCCCATTATGAAAGTAACTTCACTTTTAATTTATGCAGTTTATATTTGTCATTTTAATATACATTAATTAAAGTTAAATCAAGCTGCATGCACCAAACGCAGACCAAACTGCATTTGCTATTTAGATTTCTTTGTATGATAATATGAGTAATTACTTGTGAAGTAGTCAAATTATGTGATTATGTGTTCTACATAGGAATTACTTCTTTTAGTATAAGTGTGATTTTGCAAAGGCTAGAAAATCTTCTGGAAGTATTAATGAAAACTGGATTTCCTTTCCCTAATGAGGGATAACAAAGACTGCACCAGACACTCACATTATCAGTATAACTAGTGTCCTTATACATGGGTGTTAGTTTATAATATATATTTATATATATAATATATATATATATATATATATATATATATATATATATATATATATATATATATATATATATATATATATATAATATTTGCAGGCTGTATTTGTTTTCTGTGTACCATTCATGAGTGCATCTTGTGGTCTGTGTGGTTGCCAGGCATTTTTATACCCATGTTCAGCACCGTTAAATACATTTGATTATTATTTGATGTTTTTTTCCTTGATACATTGCCTTTATTTATGTTACAGATCAATAGCTGCATTAAGAAAAGAACAAGAATGTCAATAATTTAAAATTATCACAACTAATCAATAAATTAAAAAAAACATAACCCAAGGAATATACTTTTAGTTGATAAACTGCAGTAACAGTTCTTTGTAATTGTGGTAATTTATTCTGTGCACTCTGTGGATTACACACTAATTTAGTTATTTCTCTATACTAAACACTAAAATCTCTGTATCTTGAGCATAGCATTCCTTCCCCCTAGGGGCCTTCATAAATGTTTATACTTCTTTTTTGTCAGATACAATCTTTTGACCAGATAAACCCTTGTCATGTTTGAATATGAGAGTCTGTTCTTTGTGATTTATTGGGCTATGTGTGTGCCTGGTTCTTGCCAGGAACATAACTTAATTTATTATTAAGCTTGTACCGGCTATCCATATGCCCCCAGGAATCCTACACTCTCCCGTCCTGTTCTTAGACACACTCCCATGGTGTAATTGATAAATGCTTGATGGCCCATTTGTCTGTAATATCAGAACCAAGTAGGTCACAGCAAGAACAATCAATTTAGTTTCATTAGTGGCATTTCATTTCTGTAAATTTTCTTGAACTACACAAGATTCACAGAGAGTATTGAATGGCTGTCATTTTTATGGTAAGCTCTAAATCAATGTATAAATATAAGGTCAACCAATATGTTTGGAGAAGTAGATATCACTAACAAAAATGGTCGGCATTTCCAGGACTAAAGTACTAGATTGAATTCTAATTTTCATTTTTGTGGCAATGGAAAAAAAAAACTGCTTGAGACAGACATATAGAGTCTTAAGTGATTCAGTAATGCTCTGAAATATATCTCTTTGCTTTCGGTTCAGTTATATATGTTATTAAAAAGAGAGGGAGAACCAAAGTATTAAGGTATAATTGTGAAAATCTGTAGTTCATCTAAACTTTATTTATTTACATATTTGTGATATGATAAAATCAAGTAAAGAGAAAAGATTTCAAGATACAAAAGAAAACAAGAGAGCATATGTATAATATTAATACTTTGTTAAAGACCATGCAAAATTGCAAATACTATGAAATCTTTTAAATCTTACAATTAAATAAATGTCAGATAAGTTACTGTCTGGCTCATTTTTGTCTTTGTTGTGTTGAGTGTTTACTGAAAATTTTCAGATTTAAAATCGTCAATAAAACTAAACAGGAAAGCTTTCACATCAGAGTGTTTCTTCATATACTGATTCCAAGTATTTTTAGGAAGATTCATATTTTACTGAATATTTCTTACAAGATGTAGCTAAATTAAAATGAAGCAGTGTATAGGTGCTGCTGAATGAAAGGAAAAAAATGCAAGACTTAGGACTTTAAGCTTTCTGTAGCTAGGAGGACATTTGTACTGTGAACATACCTCTCAACCTGGAAACATCAAAAATCTGGACAAGGCCCATGAAAAATAGGTACAAATCTGTACACTGATTAACATACAATTTGCATACATAATTATGTAACCCCACCTACTCCAATGGAATTGTGGGATACCACCTTTCAAATGCAAACTGAAGAACAGACAACCAAAATACGGCACCAGAGTCCCCCTGCAGCCATTCCAATGTCCCATTACCTGGCTATTTTGCCCCATTTTCCATAAACACTAATGTGTGCATACTGCTTTAGTAATACAATGATTTGGATTTTATTTTTACATTTTACAGAACAATGCACAAACACCAATAGAGATCTGCTAAACAAAGCAACACTGTCTCATAACAAAAACAGACTTGGCATTAAAACTAGTGAGGTGCCTGCTTCTGAAGGGAAGGGGGTATCTGTATACTGGGACAAATGGTTACTGTATAGGGAGTGGAGCCCTGAGGGAGGGCTAGAGGGTGAGAGAATAAAGCAATTCTAGCCATAGCCCATGATATTCCCTTTGCAGGTCATATAGGCATAAAATGAACAGAGGCATACTATGCAGAACTTCTATTGGCCTTGGATTTCCAGAGATGTAACAGAGTACTGCAGGACCTGTGAGTAGTGCCAAAAGTAGGCAAGGCAGGAGACAAGATAAAAGTTCCCTTGATGCCTTTGCCTGTAATTGAAGAGCCATTTCAGAGGGTAGCTATGGATATTGTGGGGCCTCTGCGTACCCCAAGTTCCACAGGGAAATAGTGGTAGTAGATTATGCTATCAGATACCCTGAAGCAGTGGGTCTGTCTGCCATTGAGGGAGAAAAGGTGGCAAATGCTTTGTTAGAGATTTTCAGCAGGGTAGGTTTCCCAAAATAAATATTGACTGACAGAGGTGCCAATTTCATGTCAGACCTGCTGGCTTGTCTGTGGAAGTACTGTACATAAAGTACCTAAAGACCACCCCTACCATCCCCAGACTAATGTTATTGTTGAGAGGTTAAACTCTACACTCAAGGGAATGCTACTGGCATTTTCAGACAAGTTTAACAGGGATTGGGACAAATATTTGCCCCATCTGTTGTTTGCTTACAGAGAGACTCCCCAGGAATCCACAGGTTTTTCACCCTTTGAGTTGCTGTATAGGGTGAGGACGCCTCTAGATTTGATTTGAGATGATTGCGAGGGTGAGTGTGAATCCCTCAAGGAGACTGCTGTGGCATACATTCTCAATCTCAGGACAAGGCTCAAGGAGCTCATGGGCTTGGCCTAGGAGAACATGGCAGGAACCCAATAGCAGAAAATGGTCTGGTAAGACAGGAATGCTTGAGCTAGAGAGTATTCTGTGGGACAACAGGTTATCGTGATCATTCCTGTCAGACACAATAAGCTACAGGCAGCTAGGGTCGAACCCTTCAAAGTAGTAAGAAATGAGTAATGTTAATTACATGGTAAACCTGCTAGGCAGGAGGCAGGGGCATGTGCTATGTTAACATAATGAAGCTTCAGCATGTCAGGGAAGTCCTGGGTAGACTGAAAAGGGCAGGGATGACCATTAAGCTCAGTACGTGTCAGGTGGGTATGGCAGAGGTCTCCTACCTGGGACATAGAGTGGCAAGTTGTAAGATTAGGCCAGAACCTGCCAAAGTAGAAGCTATTCAGGCATAGCCTGCCCTTGTTACCAAAATGCAGGTGAGGGCATTCTTGGGGACAGCAGGGCACTATAGAAAGATTGTTCTCTATTATAATACAATAGCTGCTCCCCTCACAGACTTGAAAAGGAAAAACAGACCACATAAGGCAGTGTAGATCCCTGCCTGTGAGCAGGCATTCCAAAAGCTTATAGGGGCTTTTGGAGGACCCGCTGTGTTAACCAGTCCAGACTACATCAAAGAATATGTTGTGCAGGTGAATATTTCATACTATAGGATGGGGGCTGTACTCAGCCAGGTTTATTCAGAGGAAGAATAGCACCCAGTTGTATATCAGCCTAGACTCCATCCCAGTGAGGATTGTTGTGCAGCTGTAGAAAAAGAATGTATAGCTACAGTATGGGCACTGCAGAAACTTCAGTCTTATCTGCATGGAGGGAAATTCACTGTGGTTACAGACCACAATCCTTTAATATGGCTGCTTAGAGTTAGCCATGAAAATGCTAAGTTAAGGTGGAGCCTCTGGTTGCAGGCATATGACATGACAATACAGCACTCTAGTGGGGTAAGCAATGCCAATGCAGATGGACTCCCAAGACAGGGTATAGGTTAACGTATTCCCAGATAGGCCCATTCCTCTGAAGTAATGTTTTTCCAGGGTCACTTGAAAAACTAGCTTGAGTCTTCAAAAGGGGGAGAGATGTGATGATGTGAGATTTTGCCGTCTGTACAAGGGAGAATAGGGCAGTGCATATGTAACATATGCCAGCAGAGTTTGCTGGAGTTTTGTAAATAATTTTGTGTCATTTAACTATCACACTGACTTGTTCAGATGCTTGTGTTAAAAATGTATCAACAGTGTTATTATAACTGATTAAATGTATATGTTTAAACAAAGAATTCTGTAATGGAAGAGTAGAAGTTTTTGAAATTGTTCTTTAGCTTTCATATACTACAACAGATCTTAGCAAAGCTCTGAGTGTGTATTATACCAGAGTCAGGTGATCAAATGTGATGTTATTCTATAACCACCAATGAGAGGATAGAACTCTCACAGCAGTTTGCTTTGTTTTCTTTTCTTTGGAACCTGATATAAAAGATCTATGTCAATTACCATAGTCAATTGAATTAGTTGGTTGAGTTCAGTTCAATTCAGTTGTAGTTGGAAGCTCATCACCTTACCTTGTGGAAGTAAGCATCTCAGCATCTAATCTTGCCTTGCTGTATTAATTAAGTTAGCTAGGGAACATTTATTTTTTAAGCCAGTCAGGAAATACACTGAGATTAGTTAAATATTATTTTTCTGCATCAGTTTGAATCTGTCAACTGTGTAATTTTAATTTCTCCTGTGATTAAAACTCTGGTGTTTTTTTGTACATAGATATTTAGTATTCTCATGTTTTCAATCTTACTGTTTATTATTAAATATTTGTATATCTTTCATTGTGGCTAGTCTTCTAGAGAATACATTTAATGGCTTGAGGGTGCTTATACTTATTTTAGTGACACCTTGGCTACTCTGAAAAGCCTTCTTGCTTTGGTTACACTCAACCATTTATATTAGCATTGATTTTACTCAGTATAATTGGATACCCTTGTAATAACAGGACAGTAGTTGACTGGTGGCAGTGTAGTTACCTTAAAGTATGGGCAGAAGGGGTACAGCTAGTAAATCTGTGCCAGCCTTTCCCAGGAGTGTGTGTGTGTCAAAATCGAATATCCAGGTGTGGGTGTGTCAGCTACTTAGAACTGGGACAAGTGCTCCAAAGTGAGTTTTGTTTGAGATCTGGACAGACAGTCTAGTCCCAGGTCTGGAGTGTTCCCTGTATGTTCTTGGGGGAAATTGTGCTTGATGCAGAGAGCTGCATCTGCAAATACTGTGTAAATCCATTTCTGTTTTTAGTGACTGTCTCTCTCCAGTGTCAATGGTGAGGATTGAGGCTCCTTGATTATTGGCCCAAGGTATAGAGGCCATCACAGAAGCTTTTAACAGTTGATCTTGTGCAAGTATTTTTCTTTCCTAAAATTTCTCTCTTAATTTTTTGTATATCTTCTGTCTGAAAACTCTGGGCTTCTTGCATAATAGTAGTAGTAATATAACAACATTTAATATCAATATAACATAACTAAAGAAAGCCTTGTGATTATCCTTAGTGTCCTGTGCAATTTTTCTATCGAAGCTGGCCTTAGACGATTTTATGAGTGCCCGTAGTTTTTTGCTAATACTGATCAGAGATGCCTTCTCTTTTTGAGATTTTGCTCTATCATGTAGTAGCTTCCTCCTTCTATTGTATAGTTTGTTTATGGCTGGGGTCCACCAGACAGGATGTCTGCCTTTGGAGGATTGGGTCTTGGTTTTATTTGAGATTGCATGATCCATACATTCCTGAAGGTGTTCATAGAATGCTTTTATAAAGGATTCTGCAGTCTGGGCCGTATTTTTCACAGGCCTGGGGGCTTTGAAGGATTCCACTTTGGTTTTGAGGAGTGTGAAATTTGCTTTAGAGAAGTTTTTCACTGTGGTTTTCTGGGCAGGGGGTGGGGTTGGGATGTGAATATCCAGTGAGATTAGTTTATGGTCTGATCCTGGGTGGGAATTCCCAGATATGCTCAGAATTAGTCCAAAATGACAAAAAATACACTGAACCCACAGACATTGCCAACATCCTAGCTGACAGGTTCAGTGCAAACTCCCCCCCCCCACCAAAAGGGCAAATATCTATCCCAGCAGAGTGCTGCCCCCCTGACATCTCAGATGCTCAGGTAAGAGCCGCCCTCTCCAAAGCAAAAAACACAGCATCAATGGGACCAGACGGTGTCCTGGGCTGCGTCCTACATGAACTCCAAGAAGAGCTAAACCCAAACATAAAACTACTGTTCAATCTCAGCCTTACTGCAGGATATCTACCCAAAGGGTGGCGTACAGCAATGGTGGTCCCTCTCCACAAAGGTAGTGCCTCAACGGATCCTGGAAACTATTGCCCCATAAGCCTGACTAGCTTGGTCTGCAAAGCTATGGAAAGGATCATCATGGACCTTATAAATAAAGATATTGGGGACCAACAGACACTGGATCCTACCCATTTTGGCTTTGTAAAGGGCAGATCCTACCTCTTAAACCTGGTCAATTTCTTTGAAACAGTCACCAAGGCCATTGACGAGGGGAAGGTGGTCCACGCAGCCTACCTGGACCTTGCAAAAGCCTTCGATACAATACCTTACTTGGGCATTATAGATAAGCTCACCAGCTTAAATATAAACCCTTATGTCACTAGATGGGTTGCAAACTGGCTCAAGGACAGAACCCACATGGTTAGAATTGCTGGAGCCATGTCAGACTCCAAACCAGTTACAAGTGGTGTCCCACAAGGCTCAGTCCTGGGACCTCTCTTGTTCGGTATATATTTCTCAGAGGTACAGGCCAACATGGAAGGACTGTGGCTGCCCAAGTTCGCAGATGACTGCAAACTGGGCGCCATAATCGACTCTCCACCCAACACAAGCATCCTCCAAAAGGGCCTCATAGAAACAGACAACTGGTGCCAGAGTCATGGCCTCAAGCTAAATGCCAAAAAGTGTATAGTCATCCCCTTTGGCAAAAACAAAGTGCCTACAAATTACCACATAAGTGGTAATCCATTAAGTACGGAAGAAGTAATTAGGGACCTAGGGACCCAAGTTGATATCAATCTCTCATTTGACAACCACATGGCCAAAGTGGTTAGAAAAACATTTTATATAGCTCACCTAATCATGAAGGGATTCACATCTAGATCAGGGGAGGTCATCGTGCCTCTTTACTCATCCCTCATCAGGCCCATAATTGAGTACAATGCCCCTTTTGGGATGTACCTTACCAGACACCTGCAGCAACTGGAAAGACCCCAAAAGTACTTCACCAAGAGGATCAAAGGGCTCAAACAGATGCCATATGCTGCCCAGTTAAAGAAACTCCAGCTCTACTCAGTGGCATACCACCTGCTCAGAGGCGATCTGTGCCTGACGTATAAAGCCATGTCCAACCCGGAATTAATGGACATGCTGCACCTCAGAAAATCCAAATCCGATCAAACTATGCGCTCGAGAGACTTGAACCTCAGCACTAAAATAAATAGGACATGCTTTAGGGACAGATTCATAACCCAGAGGCTCCCTTCACTCTGGAATAAAATTCCAGTCCAGGTTAGGCAGAGTACCTCACTGACTCTCTTCAAGAGGAATCTTGATGAATGGATGGGGGAATCATAGGTTTACCCCAGGTATCACTTCTGTGTCACTGTTAGACAGAGGCACAGTATACTAACCTCAACAAAGGGCATAGCAAAATTAATTTAAAATGGGTGGCGAAAGCCAAACACACTCTGGCTAGGCTTATAAATGCCCTAGGGCAGATAGCCTAGTATGAACCTATGAACCTATTTATTTCTTATTCTCAATTGTCCACTGTGTCATGTTTATGTCTAGTTTTTGGTCTATCAGTTTTTGTTATTTTTTTTGTGGATTACTACTTCCTTGTACAACAGTGAGAGTCATTGTCCCTCTGAGCCTGGCCTAACCTCATTGTAGGAATGTTTCTGTGTCTTGAGCATTCAACGCTGTCATTTTTTCCAGTCCTGGCACCAGTGTGCATACCCAAATTGGACACTTTGTTTACCCTCAGACTTATGCACCCAGCTTTCTTTTTTATTTTTTTAAACAATGTCTCTCCATGATGCACACTCTATAAAATACAATGTATATATCAGTGTCACCTTGGTGTGATTTTGCAAAAAACAGGGTCTACCACATGAAGGTACTCAGAAAGACTTGAGGATGAATTCAATTCCAGCAATACTATTCTCCTTTGTTTGCTGATTTTATCATCTCTGCATTCTGACCTCTGAAGGGGACTAAATGTGCATATCTGTATCTCACCCCAGAGAAGAAATGAGCTATAGGGATCATATTAGGGCTGAGGAATGAATAGGACATCTTTGCTGGTGGACTGAAGCCAGTGGTAATATGGGTTAAAAAAAAGAAAGAGAAAGCTGCACAGCATTCATCTACCATTCAGTACCTTGCATATATCACATAACACTAACAACCTATTTCCTCCATCATTACCATATATTTTGAATATAGCTATCTATCTGTCTATATATATATATATATATATATATATATATATATATATATATATATATATATATATGTATGTATATATATATAAGATCCCCTCCACCTATAACAACACCTAACTAACAGACACACTTTCTACTATGTTTCTGCAAGAGGTGCAGAGGATTAAGACAAAAAAAGAATGTTAATTAATTGCTTCCTGGAGTCTAGTGTTTGATCCTTTCAGCTTCCATTTGTCACTTAAAAAGACAGTACGTGGTGGCAAATAGGAAACAGGATTCAAAATTGGGAAACTTAGGCTCCTCAAAAGTGTCCTGGACTACATGTCTAGTACGTAAGGGGAGTTGATGGTGTATACACCATGCATTTTAATTTATCTTTGTATGTGGTTGTATGACTGAGTTTTGCATACCTTGAGTCACAGCCATAACTAGGATATGGATAGGGTAAATGGGTCGGCTTACCCAAGTGCAAGTTATTAGTGGGGGTGCAACTGGCAGGTGATCATGAGCTGGAATTTCAGTATCTGAATTCATTGATGAAGCCAAACAGATATTGTGGCTTTATATATGAATGTTGATACTTCATTTATGCTTGTACTGAAAGTCAAGTGTGTTGTGGTATCTGCAGCAAAGGTCTTGTGACAGCTGCTGCAAGAATCTTGTTACAGTAATAAAAGTATAGAAGATTTTCCTTGGTCTTCAACTCTTGAAAGACCATTTTCTTTCTTTCTTGGGGGAATTCAATAAAGCCTATATGCAGTTTTTCCCATGTAGGCATAGTGGTACAGTGGTTACATGGAAGTAAGCAGATGTGCTATCTAGTAAACAGAGATGAGGGACGTGCATGAGAATGCCAACAGAGAAATGTCTGTGGCATGCAAATCACCACATAAGCAGGTGAACTACAGGCAAATGAGGGTGGTAGAGTGGTCCAGCAAGCAGATAGGCAGTCATGCAGACCATGTATTGATGTCTGAAATGTACATATAAAAATTCAGTGTACAGGATGTTAAACAGACAACAGGTGTTGTAAAAGTGCAGTTAGAATGACAGAAATGGCATAGCAGACACAGATATGTGGAAAACTATCCACCGTGTGTCCCAAAAACTAATGGAAAATAATTTAAAATACTTTTTTTTAATAATCATTGTATGTTTTCACAGTGGGCCGTAGTGTGCAAAAGTGCTGTCATTAAAAAAAATTAAAAAGTGTAGAAACAAAAATTAGTAGTATATGGTAGTAATACATTATAGGACCCTGTGTGTAGTATGTTCAATGGAAGACTGCTGTGGTTGCTAATGAGGCAGGATCTGGAGCCATGTAGTTTCCAAGTTGAGTGTACAGGTCTCTATGCATATGAGCTGGGGTTACTGAATAGCACAAATGGGTATCCGTGTCCGCATATCCCATTCGTGTAGGTGAGAGCCATGCTAGTGTCCACAGAAGAGGTAGTTGACATCAAAAGAGGGTGAGTTTGTATTCTTTTAAGCTCATTGGAGCTTAGCAGCACCTGTTTGCATGGTGTTGGACTCTGCTGAGCAGGGGTACTTGTCCAGTGACTGCTAAACTTTGTTTATTGTGTATCTTTGTAGCTCGGATTTGCACAGTGAGCCACAGTGCTCAACAAGGGAGGCTGTAACAAAAACAAAAATTAGCTGATAGAGCCAATGACCGATTATATACTGATGAACCCTATTTCAGTTAAACTAGGGCCATGAAAACCCCTTAATGATGTATCTGGTAGGTGTAATGCATCATAGGTAGCTAATCACACAGACAGCACCAACAGCAGAGCACTATAAGGTTTGCATACACCCTACAATCTAATTTCACCCTCATACTCTGCACCAGTGGAGTACAAACTTTGGATTTTTAACTGAAGGGATGCTAAGGGCTGCTGTAGGTCTGCTACATCTGTATGCGCTAGATACTGAGATCAATGCTGATGCTGGTGCTGACAATAGGCCTAGAATGAGGAGGAGAAGAGTGCTCATGCCCAGGGTAACCTTCCAGGGGCTACATGAGTTGGAGATTGTAGAGCACTACAGGGTGGACAGGGACATGCTACAAGAACTCACTGAGCTCTGCTGCCCTCAACTCAGACCCAGAGCCAACAGAGGGGAACCCATCCCAAAGGAAACAAAGGTATGTGTAGCCCTTAGGATACTAGCTACAGGCACTTTCCAAACACCAAATGGGGACCTGATGGGGGTCTCACAGGCATCAGTATCTAGGGTCCTCCACCAGTTCCTGGATACCATACTATCACATGCCAGTAAGCACATTTGTTTACTCCACACCCCTGAGGGGATGGCCAGCAGTACGCAACTCTTCTACTATGTAGCACACTACCCTGAGGTACTGGGTGCCATAGATTGCACTCATGTACACATCAAAGCACCAACCGTTGAGGAGAGTAGAATCTATATCAACCACAAGGGGTGCCACTCCATCAACTGCCAGGTCCTGTGCAATCCCCAGGCCATTATCGTGAACGTGTATGCTGATAGCCCTGGCAGTTATCACAACTCCCATATCTGGCACTCATCACAGCTGGACCAGATGTTTGGTGGGGGGGGGCATCCCATATGGCCATTTACTGGGGGATGCTGGCTTTGTATTAGAGCTGTGGATGATGGTACCCATCAGAAATGCACACACACCTACCAAAGGAAGCCATAATGCGGCACACACACAAACTAGGAACATCAAACAGTGTGTGTTTGGGCTGCTGAAGTCATGGTTCTGGTGCCTCGATATACCTGGTGGAGCCCTGCAGTAATCTCTAGCCACATGTGCACAGATGTTCACAGTATGTGACATGTTACAGAATTTGATTCCGTGGAAACAATTGCAGCAGGATCAGCAAAGGGAAGGGATATACAGACCCCAACCAGTGCCTAGGTCACCACAGCCACACCCACTTGGATGATGAACTCCCTGAGGCTGTCCATCTAGACAGACATAGGCATACCCAGTATGCCCTTGCCTTGGCCAAGAGATAATGCACAGCACATGCATTGACAACCTAGGGGCCTAGGGACTGACACCTTACTCTGACTCACACACATATACTTAAACTGATGCCAGCCAGCCCACACAACCTGTACCTACCCATGTATTGGCTGTGTACTGCATGAATCAGACAGAGTCAGGCCTGAGCTACAGGTCTGTCAACTGCTGCATTCGCAAGGTAAGTCACTCTCCTATACACCACTTGTATGGAGTAATAGACTATGATAGCAAATGTATGGACCTGCCGCATATATGCAAGAGAATATAGTGGGCTACTAGGCTACTTGCAGAGATCTATAGTGGGATACTGGGCTACTTGCAGAGATCTAACAGCCACTTGGGACAACAGGTACTCTATCCAATAGTATGTGCCCCATAATATTCACTAGGCCACATGGCTGAAAATTGGAGATGCGAAACAGTGGGGTCACTGGACAGTTACATGACTGTCTATGGCAACAGAGCATGGGCTGGTCATCCTCCACCCCCAACACATCAGTGTTCCCATACAACTGAGCTAACAGTATGTCTGCAATGATATATCAGCAGACCAGACATTTCCAGGGTTGTGACATAGAACCTGGTCACACATTGTATTTCCCACATAACGCAGGGTGATTGTGTTTGTCTGTATGTTGTAGATAGTGTGAGGAATGAAACCTCTCTATCTGGTGGCTGGGCTCACTGGGCTTGGGGCATTAGCATTGGTGATGGGGCTGATGGTCCAAATCTGGCAACATCTAGGTGTTGATGGTCCGAGTCTGGCAGTATCTACATCTTTTGCATGCCAGGTACTCATATGTGGTATTCCCACAGACTGTTATAACTCCTCAATCTGTTACTGCAAGAAAGCTGGACAAAGCTAAACTTCATAGGTTCATAGGTGTTTACTAGGTTAATGATCACAAGAGCCTTGTTAAGCCTAGCCATTCATCCCAAATTTCTGACAAGTTCTGATACCCTTGATAAGTGCAAGCATGGTTCTGGGAGATGAATCATTTACAGGTTACCTGTTTGCATCAGAGTCATAGGTGCCAAACCTGGGATGAATTTCTGGTTTCCTATCCAATTGTCCAAATTGCACTTGAATTGGATTAGGGAGGAACTCTGCTTTACATGGATGGGGAGTCTGTTCCATAGATGGGGGTAGTGTCTGGGATACATATCTATCTCTCCAGCAGATCCTATTTATATCACAAGCAAGGTTTAAGTCTTTAGAATGGGTAATTCTGGTACTGTTTATTTTGTGGATATGCAGTAGGTCCATCAGAGGGGGCCTGCCAATGCCCTGTATGCCAGGCATAGATCTCCCTTCAAAAGCCTGTATGAGACAGAATACAGGGATAAGGCTTTGAGGCAGCCTGTATAGGATAAGGATATAATACTTACACCCTGTATTCTTTTAGTGAAGAACCTCTGTGGATGTTCCAGTTGTTAGATATGCCTGGTTAGGTACATACCAAAGGGGGCATTGTACTCAGTGTTAAGTCTGATGAATGCCAAATAAAGTGGAACAATGACTTCCTTTGATTTAGATGCCATACCTTTGTTTATAAGTTGCACAACATGGAATGATTTCCTCACCACTGTAGACACATGATGATCAAAGGCTAGATTACTATCTATGTGTGTCTCTAAGTCCCTAACTACTGGGTCATCTCTAAGGGGTGTATTGTCAATGTGATAGTTACCAGGAGTGGATTACTTCCCAAAGGATACTATTATGCATTTCTTGGCATTTTGGTTTAGTCCATGACTCTGACACCAGTTCTTCATCTGTGTCAGCCCCTCCTGGAGAACATTTGTGTCAGTGTGAGATTCAATGACAGCTCCTAACTTGCAATCATCTGCAAATTTAGTCAGCCAGAGGCCACTGACATTGGTCTTGACTTCTGAGAAGTAAATGCCAAAAACGAGCAGTCCAAGGACTGATCCCTGAGGGACTCCACTTGTGACTGGCCTATTTGATTAGGTACACTCCCCAATTCTAACTTCTTGGGTCCTGTCTGTGAGCCAGTTGGCTATCCACCGGGTGACATATAGGTTTGTACCTAACCTCTTGACTTTGTCAACAATGCCCAAGTGGAGTATTGTGTCAAATGCTTTGGCCAGGTCAAGATAGGCAGTGTGAATGATCTTGCCCTCCTCCATTGCTTTGGTGACCTTCTCAAAGAAGTCCACCAGGTTGAGTAGGCATGATCTGCCCTTGACAAAACCAAACTGAGTTTTTTCCATTGTCTGGAGGTTTGCTATATCTCTGTTGATCATCTTCATAATAATTCTTTCCATGGCTTTACATATAAGACCAGTGAGAATTATGGGTATGTAGTTTCCAGGGTCTGTAGATGGCTCACCTTTGTGCAGAGGGCTGACTGTTGCCTTTCTCCATTCATGAGGCATGAAGCCTGTTTGGAGGCTACAGTTAAATAGTAATTCCAGAGGACCTGATAGGTCATGTTTAAATCTATTTAGAAGGAATCCTGGGATATTGTCTGGGCCCATGGATGCAGTGCTCTTGGTCTTAGAGACGGCATTAAGGACCTATTACCTAGTGATAGTAGGGGGAGTTATATTTGATGATATTTCCTGAGGGAAGGTTGAGGGGGAGAGAGTAGTAAAGTTGGAGCTGAATTTGTCAACCAGGAGGTCTGCTATATCTTCTGGCTCAGTATAGGTGGCTGCATTTACAATGAGCTCTGCACACAATTGCGTATTGCCTTTGAGGTTGTGGACATAGCTAAATAATGCTTTGTGGTTCTCCTTAGCCTGGAAGACAAACACACTTCAAATTTGGCTTTGCTAGACTTTATTTGCCCTTTGAGTTGTTTGTTTAGTTTAATGAGAGTGTTTTTATCCTGCTGGGTGCTGCACCTCATAATTTTTGCCATGATTTTCTTCCTCCTGTTACAGATTCGACTGATTTTGTGATTCCACCAGGGTGTCTTTTTTGAGTTAGTTCTGTACTTCTTCCTGGTGGGTACAGCTGTCTCTATGCAGCTATTAACATGCTTGTATAGGGTTTCTGTGAACAGCTCTGCATGGGCAGAAGTGTTCTCATGGTTTATAGGGGCTTGAAGTTTTGTCAGGTTCTCACTTAATAGCAGGAGATTAGCTTTAGAATACTTCCTGAATATTCCTGGTTTAGCTGGGGGTCTAAGTTTTATTTTTACTTCAAAGGAGACCATTTTGTGGTCTGACCTTACCAGGTAATGCATTACAGTAGGGATGTACAGCACTCTCCCATATTAGTGAGGACCAGATCCAGTATGGCTGCATCCCTGGTTGGTGTACTGAATATCTGGTCTAGGGAGTTTCTGTTTACAAAATCCAGGAATCTCTGTGCATGTACATTTGATGTCATATAGGATTCCCAGTTAATAGTGGGGTAATTAAAGTCACCCATGAATATGGTATTGGGTTGGATGGTTAGTGTCTCTAATAAGTTTAAATACATGGTATGGGTTTCCTGGGTAATAGAAGAGGACCTATGGCTTGCAAGGAAGTGGTATTGGATTTTACCTAGGTAATTTGAACATAAAGCAGCTCAAGTGCATTGTCCTGTTTGACCAGCCTGGAAGTATATTTATTTTTTATGTAAATAGAGACACCTCCACCTTGAGTCCCTGCCAGTGAAGTAGCTGGTCTAAATGTGTGGAAGGCATTATAACCCTGTACTGCTGGTGTGCTGTCCTCGGCTTTAAACCACATCTCAGAGAATGAAATGCCAGTAGTAGTATCACTGCCTCTGGTATGTACCATCTCCGTATTGTGTTTGAACAGGCATGTTGGAGTAATTGCACCATGTATAGCAGGCTACATAGTCACTCATAACTACAAGTGCAAATGTGTTAGTGTTTGTACAAACACACAACTGTGATTACCCAGTATATGCACTGTAGTTAACTGTTCCAGAATGGAACATACAAATATTCTACTCTGGCTAAGCACAACAGTTGTACATAGGGCAAAATGGCAGCCCTTAACTTTCTTAGGGTATATATGATCCATAAAACAACAGCATCACACTTACCAGGTACAGAACCATGGACTTCGACCACACCTGACAGACCTATGGAAAGGTGAGGAAAAGGTATTATCAGCACCACCTAATGTTGCAGCGCTACAAGATAATATGTGCACATATCCACATGTGCAGTAGCTACTGTGGTAACGGCTATATTACTGACATTCTGAGCATGTGTGCACAACTGTGTATAAAACCTAACCCCCCCATGCAGATTGACCTGACACCCATGTATTGGTATATACAACCTGCCACAATGACTGATACAGTATTACATCGGTGAACACAGTAAGCTTACCTGGGATCTCCTCTTCTGTGGATGCTGTGGCACCCACCTCCAGGAAGCATGATGTGATGGATGCCCGGGAGCTGTTGGTTAATCCTCGGTTCACCAGGAATTCCTCTGTGGTGGACAGTGGTTGTTCCATTGCAGGTCCTCCAATGGTGGCAGCATGATCTCTGGAAACAGCAGCTGCCCTTTGCTGTGCAACATTCACCATATATGTGGCCTGGTGTTGGACCTGCTCATAGGTCCTGTCCTGTTGACCAGTATGATTAACAGCTATCACATCTTGTTTTCCAGGAGATGGCACAATCATGAACAGTGGGGAGCATTGTGGGCAGACCTTGTGCAGACGATGCGATGCAATGTCACTATGGTCTGAGGCCATCCATTCTGATGTCATTCTCCACAGTTGAGAATGGTGGATATCTCCTTTGGTACATGGTTCCTGAAAGACAATGAGAGGGGAACACATTACAGGACCAGATAAGTGGATGCAAATTATGTACAGATCCTGCACTCCCATAATGGCCTGCACTATTCATTGCTCCCTCACATGTCATAGCCACAGTCTGGAAACACACTACATGTATGGATGTTACTAAGATAGTAGCAATACTGGGTTATGTCCTTGTGTGCCGTGACAGATTCTGCTGTATATCCCTACACCCATCACTGCAGTTTACTGTGGTATGCTCCCCATGGGCAAATTCCCACTAATAAGTTATATGGCCACTGCCAGATAAATAGCAGTGTGCTATTACAACAACTATATGGGGACAGTAAAGCAACACCAGTGTGCCAAAATGACAGAAAGCAATGCAAACCTGCTGTAGTGTATGTTCCCTGTAGGCATCACACCTCTTAACTATACAGATGTTTGCAGAATGTCAAGATGTTTGCCTCAACACAAACTTGTGGATAACTGACAAATGGATGGCCAATCATTGATGGTTGACATCAGAAAGTAAAGACAGAATCTGACTTTCACACGTCATACCCCATCAGAAAACAGTTATGCTACAGTAACATCTGTGATTCTATTCATACTCTTACTTTGTATGGGCAATATTCATACTCTGTCACTGAGTTTGGGCCTTTGCCCCCCCCCCCATTAATTATGGCTTTGTCCTGATTTTATGCTGTAGGAGGCGGACAGGTATGTTAGGCATATTTTCAACCAGAGACAAATGTCAGTGAAACAGAGATTTAGCCGGAGTACATCAGGGACATTCAGTGACACTTTTGCAATGTTAGAGCTATTTATGTGACACATTGACAGAATGAGAGGAGGTGAATTACAGTATATCATCTGATGTTACAGGAGTGTACACCCTTAGTTATTGTCACTATGTATTACATGTAATCCACGAACTTTCGTATAACAGCCATAGGAGGGATTGACAGGGACAGAGCTGAGATGTGATTGAAAGCAGGGATAGTTGAGAGGCATGCCTGTAGGTGTAGGACAGCAGAGTATCAATGACATGTCAACACCACAGATCTAAGACAAGGCTAATGCTTTAATCCCTATTCCCCATACCTCCATCCTCCCATCTGCATCCTGTTCTATGGAGAAGTCTATTGCATACCTTGTTCATAGGTTCATAGGTGTGTACTAGTCTAATGGCCCTGGAGCCTTTGCAAGCCTAGCCCATAGAAGTGTCATGGCATTGTGTTGCCTGACATTAGTTCCCAGTGCCTCTATCAAGTAGAGCCGCTGGAGTGATCCCCGGGGTGAACTTTCTATTTCCCATCCACTCATCAAGATTTCTCTTGAAGAGGGCCAGTGGGGTGCTCTGTTTGACATGTGTGGGAAGTCTATTCCAGAGCATGGGCAGTCTCTGAGTTATGAACATATCCCTCCAGCATGTTCTGTTGATTGTGGTAATGAGGTTGAGGTCTCTGGATCATGTAATGCGGAGAGATTGGGATTTCTTTAGATGTAGCATTTCTAACAGAGCTGGGTCAGACATGGCTTTGTAAGTCAAGCAAAGATTGCCTCTTAGTAGATGATATGAGACAGAGAATAACTGGAGTTTTTTGAGTCTGTCCATGTAGAACATGTGTTTAAGGCCTAGGATCCTCTTTCGTGAGGTACTTTTGTGGCCTCTCCAGCTGTTTCAGGTGTCTAGTGAGGTACATGACAAATAGGGTTTGTACTCTATGACTTGTCTAATGTAGAAGAGTAGAGAGAAATGATGACCTCTTTCTTTCTGGATGCAAAACCCTTGGTATTGAGATGTGCCACATAGAAGGACTTTCTGACCACAGTGGCAATGTGGTGGTTGAAGGAGAGGTTGCTGTCAACCTATGTTCCCAGATCTCTTATAATGCCTTCAGTGTTCAGTGGACTCCCATCAATGTGGTAATTAGTGAGAACTGAGTTTTCACAAAGGGGATGAAGACACATGTTTTGGCATTAAGCTTAAGGCGATGGCTTTGGCACCAGTCATTGGTCTCAGTGAGGCCTTTTTGTAGGATGTCTGCATCACTTGAGGAGTTAATAATGGCTCCCAGCTTGCATTCATCTGTGAACTTGGTCAGCCAGAGTCCCTCTGTGTTGGCCTGGACTTCTGAGAAGTAGATGCCAAACAGGAGAGGACCCAGGACTGATCCCTATGGGACTCCACTCATGACTAGTTGGCAGTTCGACTTGGAGTCCGCTATTTTCACACTGTGGGTTCTATCTCTGAGCCAGTTTTCAACCCACCTAACGATATAGGGATTGATGCTTAGTTTGGTGGGTTTATCAATAATTCCTGAGTGAGGAATGGCCAGATCAAGATAGACTGTATGAACTGCTTACCTTCTTCAACAGCTCTAGTGACTGACTTAAAGAAGTCAACCAGGTTGAGCAGGCATGATCTACCTTTCACAAAACTAAATTGCATTGGATCTAGAGTTTGGAGATTCCCTATATCCTTGTACATTAGGTCCATGATGATGTGCTCCATAGCCTTGCAAATCAGACTCGTCAGGCTAATGGGGTGATAATTTCCAGGGTCTGTAGATACTCATCCTTCATGGAGATGGATGACTGTAATAGTGTGACATTCAGTAGGGACAAAGCCTAAGGTGAGGCTGTGAGTGAACAGGGCACACAAATGTGGTGCCAGTTCACATTGTAATTCATGTAGAATATAGCCAGGGATATTTTTGGGTCCCATTGAAGCTGTATTCTTGTTTTTAGACAATGAGGCTTTAACCTGTGCTGTAGTGCAGGGTGCCTGGGATTCTTCTGGTATTGAGATTGGTCCTTTGGGGTGGGGGAGTAAAGTTGCCACTGAATCTGTCAGCCAGTATGTTGGCAATATCTGTTGGCTCAGTATAAGAGGTACCATTATACTTTAACTCAGAGCAAATCTGGGTATTCTCGTGGAGATTCTTGATATAACTATAGAAGGCTTTGTGCTTGTTTTTATTTTCTGCTGCAATTCTGCCTGCATAGCTGGCTTTGGGGGTTTTGATGAGGGATCGCAACTTTTTGTTGAGGCTGATAAGGGAATTTTTCCAATCTTGGGACTTCACATTTTTCTGCAACAGTTTCTTCTTTCTGTTGTAGAGTTTATTAATGGCAGGGGACCACAAGACTGGCTTCCATTTTTGGAGGAGAGTGTCTTGGTTCTGTTGGGTATGGCTAGTACCATGCATTTATGTATGCATTCATGCAGTGCATTGGTGTATGATTTGCCACTCATGCATCTATTTATTATTGGTATAGGTTCCGTGAAGTTTGCCACCTCTGTGTTTAGGAGTCCAAAGTCAGCTTTGGAGAAGTTTTTCATGGTGGATACTTTTTGCATGGGGTGTGGGTGAGATGCGGATTTCCATGGTTGAGTGCAGTATTCCTTTTTTGAATCTTTCCTTTAGAAATGCTTTGTATATACGCTGTCTGTGTGACTGAAATCTCATACAGACATGTTCCCCATAACCAGTTGCTTGCCTTTTGAAGGTAATGTTCATTAACAGGTAATTGCCTATGCACCAATCTATGGTTCAGAATTGCTAAGCCAAAACAGCTGAATTGCACTATCATTAGCCAATGACATGCCACCACAGTGCAATATATAAGGACTTCATGTAGACCTTGGCCCCTTTAATGAGTTTTGAGATGGACATTATTGAGGTGTGGAGAGTATAACATCATAGTGGGTGGGTACAAATACTGTCCACTGTAGAGATTTATAAAGTGAGGATAGGTACAAATACTGTCCACTGTAGAGATTTATAAAGTCCACAGTTTTGACTCATATGTGTGGTTAGTGTCCCATGACATTGTGGTCATCTGGCAGTTCATGGCAAACATTGTGGGTTGAGATCAGTGAGGGAAGAGAGATTATGTGAGTGTCACACCTCATACCTATCAGAATATGCATGCTAATTCAGTAGCTGCTATTCTATCAATGTAAACTGTTAAACATGTCCCTATCTATGGGCCTTTCACACCCACCACTATGTATGGTTGTGTCCAGATCCCTTGTTCTAGGGTGTTGGGAGGTGTGGTAGTTCTGTAGCAGCTACCTTAACATACAGCTGTGTATGCTACAGGCTGCAGCTTTTGCTGCGGCCTAGCACACATAGGGGAGAGTGTGAACACTTTGGAGGACTGCAAACTGCATGTGTAACTGTGGCAGTTGTGGCAGCCATGTCATTACAGCAGAGCCAGGGTAAGGATACCATTTACAGTCCAATTGGATCATGTGCTTAAGGTACATCTGTTATGCAACAGTGCCAATAACAGAATAGTAGGTGAAATATAGTTAGGTTATATGGATATGTGCAGTGTGTTCCTACCTACAAGCCTTTGACTTGCAAAAAATGGTGACAGATAATTAAGTAGCAGTAATCTGTGGGGATTAAAATTGCATGATTCAGTCATTACTTGCTCTCTTCACAACAATGTAATTGAAGTGCAACACAACACTGGATTTGAACCCAGGACTGTGTGTGGTGAAATGCACTGCATGCAAGGCATTTAACAGACTGAGCTACTGAGACAATGCAAATGCATGTGTATTTGCAAGCTATATGTGCACATATACAGGCTTTGAGAAACATTTCTACATCTATGAGTATATGTGTGGGTTTATATGGTTGTATTTCTGCACCAGGGTCCCATCTGTACACATACTTTGCCATTGCTGCTTTAGCAGGTGTCTTTCCCCAAGTTGCTGATGACAGGGCACATATACCTACTATCACAGGCCTCACTTACATCCATTAGTATATGTCTATCTTATTATTTAGTATTGCACCAGAGTCCAGGGTACACTCCAGGTTTTCACATTAGTGTTTTATTTCAGTTACATGCATAATGACTGTAATTAGCAATCAGTATGTTATGCGTGAAACATCTGTTAAATTTAAGGCCTTTGTAGTGTGGTGAGTTAATGCAGTGTGCTATAGTTGAAAGTGGTCTGGGTTTGACATTTGGCAGAGGTGTTTATTTTCTACATGTGAGTAACAATGCAATGGGCACATGTAGTCATTAAAGCTCTTTAAAGCTCATTTAAGCTGAACTAAGCAAAGCAGTGGGGTGTGCTGTTCTGTGCAAATCCATGCAAACCTGCACTAAAAAAATAAATAAAGAAAAGAAAAAGGGGGTGCTAGGAAAGTTGTGAAATGGGGGCAAGCAGGAGGAAAAAACAATGTGAAAGCCAGGTAGGAATGTGCAGGATAGGTGCAGAAAAGATCCATAGACATTAATTTCTTCTACGGCAACAGCTGTGCATTTTGACAGGTTTTGTAGAAGACTTTGGACTCTAAAACCTAAGAGAGAGGGGTTAGGACAACATAAATGTGTTGTCAAGCCAATTAGACCAAATTACTTGTATCCAATTGACTTGTGTGCGAAATGGAGAGCTATGTGTGAGGTGATATTTGTTTTGTGGGACAGGTGCCCATTAAGGAGAGAGTGGAATGTTGGGGAAAGGACATAGGTACGTGTGGCGAGGTAAGTTGTGTAGGAGATGATGCGGTAGTAAACAGACAAGACAGAAGACAGGGGCAGTGTGTGACACATGGGGGTAAACATCTTGGATGTGGAGGGTGTTGTGAAATCAGAGTCACATATGCCTCCAGACAGCTGCAGCATGACTGACATCCCCACACATGGACAGTTGACACTGCTGCTTCACTGGCCAAAGGTGGCTGTGCTGGAGGCAGGGTGTCAGGGCCAACCTGCCCCACCAGGTCAGCCAGTGTGCCCTCAATCTGGTGCAGGCAATGCTCATAGGTCCGATTAATGATCTTGTTCACCATGACCGGCAGTTGCTTTTTTGCAGCCTCTTAACCACTGCTCCCAGGGGATGCCGGGCCCAGTCCCCTAAGGTGGTTCCACCTAATGCCACAGGTGGTACAGGGGCAGAGGAGGGTGCACCACCAGCCTTGGTCCCAGATGTGGTTAGACCCGGTGCCACAGCCAATTGAGGCAAGGTAGCGGGATCACTGGGAACTGACCTACCCTGACATGCCATGGTGGTGGAGGCATAGCAATAAGTATAGTTTTTTTATGAACAAAACTTTGTTAATAATAACAGCATCCCAGAACAGTGAAAATAACCCAATTACATATCAGTGCATATTATGTAAAACACAACAATTAATGTCAGAACAGTCAGTATACTGATGTTTACTGTGAGCGCTTTCGTAAGAGTAGATACTCCAACTTCTTCAGACAAACTCTAGGACAAAAAGACATGCTTTATATATTCTAAACAATTAGCCAATCAAGCAATCATACAAATTAGGTAGGTTCCAAGCCCAATCAACGTTAAAGTTTCAAACAAGTCATAAAACTTTAGTGTCATAAGCAAATTGCGTTCAAAAAGAAAGATCCATCAACATTCTTACCAAAAGGCACTTTTTAAAAACTAAGACATTCATAAAGAATCACATAACATTATAAAACATTATAAAAACCATAGCCGTCTAACACGGTCCAACTAAATCATACAAAGGGCCACTAGATGTGAACAAGATGTTCCTAATGGATATGCAAGCATGAAGCATTGTGTATTAAACCCAAACAGAGTTTAAAAGTTAATTAAAAATACAGCATAGCAATATATACAAAATATATTGGGCTTGGTGCCTACCTAATTTCTATGATTGCTTGTTTATAATATATAAAGCATGTCTTTTTGTACTAGAGTTTGTCTGAAGAAGTTGGAGTATCTACTTTTACGAAAGTGCTCACAGTAAACAGCAATAAATTGCGGTTTGTGTTCCTGAAGCCAGCTTGTTTCTTTTTTACAAAGTTTTTTTTGTGTGAGCAGTGTTTAGAACAGTCAGTATGTTAACAGCATGCCAGTAACAGTTACAGCATAATGCCAACAAATTAGATAATTCAACAAGCTATGTTAATATGCAACCATTATAATGCATAACAATAATAATACACATGCCCCAAAATACCGTTAATTAACAACATATGTTAATAGTAAACCATAACCAATGGATGACAATAATAAATACATGAAGATAAGGGATAGGGAGAGAGAAAAACAGTTTATTAGTACCATTAAAGGCTATTTACTTCACAACAGTACTATTATTTACTCTATGGGTCTGTTCTTTCTTTATGTGTACAAGTTCCCTATAGCTGCTGTAGCATGTACATACCTCTCAATCTATTTGCATGGGACAGTATGGGCCAAGCAGTAACAAATGCGGATACACAACTACACAGAACACTTGCCCATTAGATGGACCTATATAACTACCAAGGTGTACTGTGGGCTCATGTAGTGATATATTGCAATTTAGGAAGTCATTTCAATGGCAATCTTGTGACAGGTGGATTACGCACTATGAATTACATTATGTGACAGTTTGACACTTGAGAGACATGTATGTGTAAAGTACAGAAACTAAACAACTAGCATGCCTTGCTTGTCAGGCATGGGGATAGAAACCAATAGCAGTGACTGCAGAAGACATCTACATGGACTGTATGAATTGGCTGCAGCCACTTTTAACAGACACTTCAGGCATACAGCCATACCAAGATTACACATTTTATTTATTTATTTTATTTTATTATTATTATATTTATTTCCTTTATTTTATGCTGTATTCTCACTTTCTTGCTAATGATTTTAACAGTCTATAACATCTAAACACACAACTATTTACTTATAATATGAGCTAGCTCACCCATTTACATGTTGTTCCTGTGGAGAGAGAATATCTAAACATTATGCGACTGATACTGTAATATTTAGTGCTACATAACACTGGATTTGAACCCTAGTTGGTGTGTGGCAAATTGTACTACATACAGATAATTTAACAAACTGTGCTACTGAGTGACTGCTGCTTACTGACTGACTGACATTTGCCTAGAACTCACCTGAAACCAAAATATGACCTGGCAATAGTACTATAGTTTTATAATAGACTGCAGTGACAGTAGAACACACATGCATGAAATACAAGCATGACAATGATAGTAGGCAATCTATACATTAGTATACAAAATGCAGGTGTACACAATATATTGTTATTTGTTTGAAATATCTGTGAAGTCAACAAACAATATCAGATCATGGAGTAGGCTACCTCACCCACACACTTTGCTTACTTGCTGTTTTACGATGACAGAGCATTATGTGAACAATTCTAGCCTAGAAACAGCCTTGGACAGTACTGCATGGGTTAAACAATACATTTGGGAGGCATTATATTTGCATTCTACAGCTATTACAGTGTTATACTTGACTGCAGCACCTTACCTTACAGCCTGGATGCATAAAGCTGTACTGCAATTGTTAAAGCAAGACAATCTAGATGGATACAATTTACCTTTGTGTTATTGGTATTGGATCGTGTGCTATTACAGAACAGTTGTCATTATTAATTTTTTGCAAAACAGCTCTAATTCTACACTTATTGCACTACTGACTTTATTGTATATACTTTAATATAGTTTAAGGTATTGTTTAGAGTTTTCATTGCACAACAGTTGTCATTATTCAGGTCTTACAATACAGCTCTACAGTTATTGCACTACAGACTTTATTGTATATACTTTAATACAGACAATGGTATTATTTTCATGGTTTTATTGCAGTACAGCTCTAAGTCCACATTTTTTGCCATTTATTGCAATACAAACTTTACTTTTTATACTTTACTGCTTTAATGCTTTATTCTTTCTTGTATATTTCAGTACAGTTAGCATAATATATCCATACTCACCACACTCATGGTGCAACCTGGCAAGCATCCAGCATGTGACTTGATATTGTGAGTCATCTCCTCTGCAGCTGTTGGGAGAAAAACACACCATAATGCATACCAGTTTAGCAGACATTCAGATTAGATACTGGTGCAACAAAGGTAAAATTACTTACAGACTTGTGGGGAATTCCCTGCCCACGCTTCCTGGACCCAGATGTCCAAAAGATCCCCCTTTCTTCATTTCAGGTCAGGTCATCATAGTCATGATGACACTGCTCACCTGAGCGGGACATACCAGTAACACTGGTGACCTCCCTTGGCAGCTGGTCCCAGGCCTCTGCCTTACACTCTAAGCCGGGAAACCTACCTGCAGCAACCAACCTTCATGTTTCTTTACTAGGAGTCCAACCATGACCCAGAACTCCAGATTGCCCAAATGTTGCATGTGGAAGCATGCACCTTGCCAGTGCCTGCCATAGTACCCTTCAGAGACAGAACTCCAATGGATTATGCTGTATTCCCACCTATTGGGCTTAATATAGCATGCCCCCCCTTACATGCCATTGGGCAACATTTAAAAATGTGGCATGTCTCCCTGCAGTTCGCAAACCAGAGCAGCTGAGCTGAGCAGTGCAAAAACTCGAAGACCCATGTGCTTAGCAGTGCTTAGTAGTGTGCAAACTAGTCAAGCAGAGCCGAGCAGTGCATAAACATTTTCAGCCATTATTGTGTTTATTTGGTGCTTAGCAGGTCTTAGCAGAGTTTAGTGGAGTGCAGCGGGCCAGAATTTAAAAATAATTGGCATAATTTGTATTTTAAAAATACATGCTTATTTTCCCTTTGATGTATTCACACCCTGCACCTAGTGCTCATAAGGGTGTGACTCAATCAATTTAACTATGAGGATGTGTGGAATCCTGCTGTACCTTTACTTATACCTCTGAGCTACCTATCAGCACTACTGAGCACCACGCCACATCAAGCAAAACCGTTCAGCTACACTTAAACATAATATTTAAATAAATAACTAAATACATCTGGTTTCTGTTTTTAGATGGCTGGCAGATGTCTTGGCACCACTTAGCATTGCTGTGCTCCACCCTGTGCCTCGTAAACATGCTTTAAAAAATTAAAACATTAAATAACAATGTATAATACAATTGGACAGTGCATGAAGTGTCTTACTCATCTACAGACACAGTTAGCACTACACTCCCTACACTGATTCAATAAACATGTTCCACAGCTCTCCCTCACACTGTGCCATGATTAATATGCATGGTGTGCTGCTGAGGGGGAACCATGTACACAGACATGGTAACATTCCATGTAGGCTCTACACTGTGCCTACACAGAGTTTATTAAATTCTGGTGTCTATCTTTCTTTCTTTCTTTCCTCTTTTTTGATCCTCACCTTGGGTTGGGGGGTACCAGTCATCTGGGAAACTGCCCAGGGTACCAAATAAGCTAACCGCTGCACTGTCTTGAATCATTCAGTTTCTGAGACATCTGCCCTAAACCAAACAATATCATTCCTGTTACTCTGCAACTACCATAACACACCCAAGCATAACACCTGCATGCATACATTTTATAATAAAGAAAGCCTACATATATATATATATATATATATATATATATATATATATATATATATATATATATATATATATATATATATATAGGTATATATATGTATATATATATAGAGAGAGAGAGAAAGAGAGCTATACAGATAGATATAATCCATAATTAATTTGAATACTGGGAAAGTCTAACTGGCAATAAAACCCCTTTTCAGGGGAATTTTAAGGAGAAAAACTACAGCTATGAAATATACACAAATATACATACAAAGATAGCAACCATTTCTGCCAAGATCAAAGGAGTAAAATAAAATACACATTTACATACAATGTAAATGTGCTGCATTTAGATTTCAATCTACAGTATATAGAGTTTTATTCTCATTTCATTATATTACAGAGATGAATATGTGTATGAGCAAACTTTACTTAGATTCAAGAAAAGCAAATGATGCAGTCATACAAACAATACACCTGATTGCATTTGTATTGCAATATACAGAGTTACTTCTCCTTATAACAATTAACATCGGTGATTATCTGTCTTCAGCCTTCACTTTTACATGCATGAAACCAGCTGGGAAGAATAATCTGAAATAATGCAGAAAGAGATACTGATAACCACACTAATACATTTGTGCCACCAACAATCAGTTTACAATTGTTTGAGAAAGAAGGAATGGGCAAAAGATTTTGGCCCATAAATAAAAATTAGGAGATTGGATGAGAGACATTATCTGTAGAAATGAAGTGTGAGGTGGAGTTTAAACTGGAGAGAAATAGGCACACAGCCACGAGACTGCTAGATATTTTTTTTGCTGTGGTTTAAAGGATTTTAAACTATTTGTCTGACAGGGAAAGGGATGGAGTTCCAGGGTTTGGAGAGGTAGTTTGAATAAAGGGAGTCTCTTTACTAGTAGCTGGTTCTAGTGTGTGGCGCATGAAATTCTGTAAGTGGAGTAGTATGTGATTACACCATTTATAGAGGGGTAGTTTTCTGGTTTGTAAATACAGTTTTGAGTAGTCAGTAGCTGTGATAAGGATAGTTAATGGTCAGAGACAGGCAGTGGTGTTTCCTGTGAGGTAAATTAGCTGTTTATCGAGCAACTTTGTTATAGCATTGTTCTAGCTGATCATTCTATGTAGATTGCAGGTATGTGAAATTGGGAGCAATGTAAGGGAGTGCTAGAAGAATATGGGATAAGTCAACACACACACACACACACACACACACACACACACACACACACACACACACACACACACACACACACACACACACACGCACGCACACATTCTGTCACCTTTACAAGACACCCGCATGGTATCACCCTAACACATCAGAACAATGACTGTTTCTAACAAATGTCAGCTCATATGGTTCCTTAATGTATCACCCTTCCATACAATTAGATCCCCAGACTTTAATAGCTATATTCTTTTTTTTTGTACCTCATTTCCCATCCCTTCAACAGCTGTATTCTCTAGTTACAGACTACTCTCCCAGCCCATAACTTTAGATAATACTGTACTCCCACCCATTTCTACTGGTTCTGCTTCCTACATCCCCTTCCTCTAGTGTTCAGCTTCTGTCTAACTTCAAATGTGAGAACATATTACTTTGTCTCCCAGATTCACTAATCCTCCGTGTAAGACTTAATAAGTCTCACTTGGAGGCTGCAGTTGAACAGTTTGATGTCAGCATGCCATGAATATGCATGAGGGCATGCTGACTCAACTGTAAGTCTTACACGGACCATGTAAGAAAGCAGGGGGCGTGTCCGACTGCTGAGCAGTCTAAATGTCCATGCCCCTGCAAGTGTTTTAAAACTAAACAAAGCACACACACAAGAGTGAGTCCACTCAAATGTCCCTGCACCCAACACCACATTCCATAATATTGAAAACCCCTATCACAGTTCTAAAATGCAAAACATTAAATATATTTTTTTAAATCCCCAAAATAGCTGTCTATATTTGTGTGTGTGTGTGCAGGTGTGCCCATTATTTAGCTAGAGTTAGCAATTCTGACATGGAAGAGCATAAGAAAGAATGTTAATGCAAATCACACCAAATAGCAATAGTGTAATGGTAGAGCGTTCGCCCAAAAAACAGGCATTCACGGTTCGAGTCCCACCACTCCCCTTTGTATTTATTTTTTAAATCAGTATATGAAATAAAACCTGACAAATATGTTTAAACATTACCAAAAAGCAGTGAAATGGCCAGTGTATCAGTGAACAGAATAAATATTTGAAAGGATCCTGATATAAAATTGCCTGCAGTTAAACAGCGCTTCATCCAGCGCAATAGAGTTGCCCGTAGTTTAATAGTGCTTTACCTAGCGCAATAGAGGTGCCCACAGTTTAATAGAGCTTTACCTAGCACAATAGAGTTGCCCATTGTTTCATAGCACTTTACCCAGTGCAATAGAGTTGCCCATAGTTCAATGGCACTTTACCCAGTGCAATGTGTTTGTGCGGACGTGCGAGCCGAGCCAACCAGGGCACCGTAGGGCACCGAGGAGCAACATAGAGTAAAGTTGCTTAAATGCAGCCACACCCCCTAGCCTGTCTGGATAGTATGAAAATAAAATGATGACAATATTTGAACCCAGGACTCTGTGCATCAGAAGCAAAGTACAGAACCACTAAACCATGACAACATAGGGAAAACAGCCACTATTAACATTCATATACTTACGAATGGTAGTTTAACCATTACTAAGCAGGTCTGCAGTCAGCTGAGAATTTTACAAAATGGCCAATCACAAAAAAAGTGCGGGAAATGCAGCATATTTAAGCCCCACAGGCAGGACTACATGCCATAACTGATTTAGCTCACATCTGCAGTTAGAATGTCTGGTGTTGGAGAGGGAACATGCTTCCGAGCGCAACGGTGGGGCATCGAGGAGTCCAAATGCATGGTTTGGCTCCTTGTCCACCGTCATGAGTCAAGACTCCTGCAGGGCCAGTTCCAAGGGATGGAGTACAATGCAGAGGCTTGGAACTGGTTAGCTTGTGACCTCACCAGTGCCACAGGCGTTCCTCGGACTGATGAGCAGATCCGTCACCACCATGCAGACCTGAAGAGATGAAAGCAGGACCACCTGAACCAATGGATACAGGAGGTCCATGGGATGCAGGATGCCCCACAACTGAGTATGTAGCCATGGAATGCAGTATGTAAGAATTGATAATGGAGTATGTATAATGGATAGGTATGTCTCAATATACCTTCATTTACTTTACAGCTGCAGGTGACCATGCTATGAATCAGCAAGCCTATGCTGATAGGCTGCTAAGGCTGCGCCACCAGGCAGGTTAGTGATTATTCTGCATGTATTGTTATATAAAATATGGGAGAGAGCATGAAAGAAAGTGTTGTAGTCCAATAATACAGCCATAAAATTGCCTGAATAAGTCCTCTGCATGTACTGTCAGATAAAAATGCCAGAGAGGCATAAAAAGAGTGTAGAAACCCATTAAGAAAGGTAGCATATGTCTGGAATAATATATCTGCAGGCACTGTTATATAAAATAAGTGAGTGAGCCTGAAAAAAGATTGTTCTAACCTATTAATAAAGGTATTATATGTCTTGAACATGTCTGCCATATACACAGTGAGCCTGTGGAAAAGTGTGTGATGTCATTAATAAAGGTCTAAAACCCAGAGTGTGTCTGTGTCACAGAGTCTGAAATGTTGTTGTACCCTTGCAGTATACAAACAGTACTGTTTGAAAAGATGCTGGCAACCCAGAGTTGTGCAGTCCTATATAAAGTGGGTGATGGAAGTACTAGTAGCTGTGAAACATATATACAGTCCACAACAGGCAGTTACTGGCTGGCATGAATAAGTAAACCTGGCACACTTGTAGCATGTTATTTTTTCCCCAGAAATGTGAGTGTGTGTCAAGAAATGCAGGGTTCTGTACAAACTGAAGTGAAAATGTCATGTGAAAACATCACAGAGATGCAGCTAAAGAAATATAAATGCAATCAAGAAATATGTAGCAGTAACATCTGCATCCTGGACAGTTAGTATGTCAGATATATGTCAGGCATATATTGAACTAGCCAAACCCAGTACACAACCTAATGTATGGTGGCAAGTGTAATAATACAGGTAGGGGATATACACTTGCAGTCACTAGGAATGTAGTGTAGACTAAAAGGTCATTATAAGATGTTAACCGAGGTTTTTTATACACCCTACTGTATGTTTATAAACCATGCAATTCCACACCTCAATGGGTATGTGTAATCTTAAATATTTGTTGGGACATATGTCCTATTGTTCTACAAATATTTGCATTCACGTTGATGCATGTGCCCTGTTTAAACACCACAATCACAGTGGCCTGTTGCTACCAAACATCCCTGCATGCTGTTGGAATAACCACTGTGGTTCAATATATGCATGTGTTATGCTTGCTGTTCAACTGTTGTACCCTTGGTGTGTTGGGTTAATGGGAATATTATTGCATGCTGTTACAACTAATCTGGAATGCTGTTTTGCTTATGTTGTAATTAAACACACCTAATCACAGAATGTATGGGAAGGCCGGTCCCAGCCGACCCACCTGTCCCTCCTCAGCTGGTGAGTGCACCTGGCACCAGCAGGTCTGGTGCCCAGCCCAGGCTCCCCTCCTCCATTGGTCCTGTGACACCTTCAGGTGGAAGCACTGCAGGGGATGGGGCTCGTCCCCCCCATGCAAGCATAGGCGGAGAAGGGCCACCTGTCACCCTTCAAAGGGTCCGGGCTGTGGTGCGTAGGGAGATCCAGTGTTCAGTCGCTGATCCCCTATGCCAGATTGAGGCGAGAGTGGTGCCTCTCACGGGTGAGCCTGCCCGTCCTGCACAGGCCCCAGTGCAACCACCCTCGGGGCTGTGAAGGTTCAGTGGTGACTGCCCATGGATGGAGATCTCAGTTCCACTGTTACCATCTGTGGGCTCATGGGCTTGCGATTTCCAAACATCCAACCCCATCAATTGTGTCACCCACCCCATGTGTCATACACCGCCCCTGTATGCGTCTTGTCTGTTTTGTCTGATTACCTCATCAACCTACCTCCCCGGACATACCTACTTCCTCTACCTCACTTCCCACTCTCACCTGAAAAAAAAAGATCAATCTGTACCCACAAAAAAATTATGCCCCATACATAGCTGCCCATTTCGCACACATGTCCATCAGACAAACATGCAAGCTGATAATTAGAATTGGCAGTACAACATACTTTGTTGTCCTCACCCCTCTCCCAGGGGTGGACAGTTTCAAATTTCACTCCAAATTCATTGCATATGCACAGCTGTTGCTGTTAAAGAAATGGGCAGCTATGGACCTACCCTACACCCGTCCTGCACATCCCGAGCTTGTTTACCTACTGTGTGTCCCTCTTTGTGCCCCCTTTTTCATCACTTTCCTATCTCCCA
>NC_056727.1:1052396906-1052491906 GCF_019279795.1 Protopterus annectens
GACCACAGTACTAATCATAGCAGTCATTGCTGTGCACCTCAATGTTGTGTGTGTGCAAACATGTGCACCTATACACAATATGCATAGCATGTTGTGTGTGTGCTTACATATGCCAGTATACACAATATGCACAGCAGTCGCCATCCGAACAAAGTGTCACATATATGTCCTGGAATGCTAGTATGTGTATAGATCACATGACACACATTGGGTATGTATGGTGTTTAATGTTGCAGTCATGTAGCATGCCATGCCATGGCTGGCAACGGCATATCTGCAATATGTCCCACACTCACCATAACCACTGTACACTGGCCATGTCGAGCATTGGGATTCCTTCACGCCAACATGCAACACTCATCCTGTGTGTGTACATAGCATGCATGTGCTACTCCTGTGCCTACTATTATCTGCTATGGACACAGACACTGTACTCAGACATGGAAATCTATGTGTCACACAGATAACACATGCAGCCATGGCATGTATACCTGTGATTGATGGTGTACAGAGCATTGCAGAGCTGATAATACTTGCACAGCAATGTTGTGTCCAGGTACACATTGTGTTCCAGGGTGTAGCCAATCACAGAACAACTACACAGTTGCATCAAAGCTATGTACACTGCCATGAAATAGGGGTGCCTACACTTGCACTGCATGGTCTTGTGCAACACATATTCTGCATGCTGATGTGTGTGGTGACTGTTTGCCTTGTGATACTGGCATCCACTTTCACCCACTATAGAGTATGTGTTGGATTGCTAGTGTGTGTGTGTGTGTGTGTGTGTGTGTGTGTGTGTGTGTGTGTGTGTGTGTGTATGTTGTTTAGTGAGTAGTGTATATGTGTGCATGTGTGCATGTGTTCATGTGTGCATGTGTGCATGTGTTCATGTGTGCATGTGTGCATGTGTACATGTGTGCATGCATCATGTGCAGATTGTAAAGTGTTTTTCCTGTCTTCCTCTCACAGGTGCTGAGTTAGGGGTGGCCAAAAGCAGCAGGGAACCTGAAGCCACTGCCACGAATAGTGGTGAGGATGAGGCATGTATTCTGGCACAGGAAGGTTTGACAGGGTCTGTCGTTGGTCCGCCAATCGACAGTACACAGCGTTCAACCCAGTCTATGCGCACACTCATACTGTCAATAATCCCTCATCACCAATGGCCATAGGTGAGGGACAGCATACAGTTGGCATTGACCAGGAGAGTGTGGTACCCATGGCACTTGCATCCCCTCACAGCAGCCATAGCCAGATTCCTGGAATGGTACCACATAGGCGGAGGTCCAGGGGTTCTTGGGGGAGCACCGCTGGTCGTATTGCCCCTGGCAGACGTGCCCTCACAGGTCTTACAATGTCCAGTATGTTCCGGGATGTAATGCAAGCTCAGGCACGTATGGAACGGTACACCAGACAGGGACTTAGGGCACAGAGGGCCCATTACACCGCTATCAATGACAGCATCCGTGACCTTGCTGGTGCCATCTGGAATTACACCAATTTCATTGATAGATGTTGGGGGGAGACAGTAGATGCCCTCCACAATATGTCTTCCATGAGTCAGGACCATGCGGGACGGTTGCAACATCAACACGGACGCATGCCAGCAACAGCAACAGCTGGCAGTGGTCGCAGATGGCCCACAGTTCACAGCCACTCCCGTAGTGGCAGTACCAGCCCCAGCCATGCCGGGGCTGGCCTGTCCATTGACCGTCCCAGTAGTCCATGTGCACATGGCTCTGGCCAGTCCCAGCAGGGACATGGGTCCAGTTGTCATACCTCTGCCTCTGATGACAGTACCCAGTCGGGGTTGGTACCCAATACTGTCCGTAGCATCCCTGCCAGGCACAGGTACTGTGTCCATGGCTAGAGACAGTGATCAGTACAGCCTAGCAGGTACAGTATGTGGCTGTCACACAAACTACCATATATGGCAGCCACATAGTGGAGCTGTGTGCATGCAGACACACACACATTAACCAAACAACTAGGGCTCACACATACACACACACATTACATCAACTTTGGCCCATGCTGTACTGTTGTCCCTCACACACACACACACACACACACACACACACACACACACACACACACACACACACACACACACACACACACACACACACACAGACATGTCGATTGGATGGGTCAATGTCAGGTTCTGGCAAACAACAACACACCCTGTGCATATGATGATACCTGTGTCACCTCCTGTCATCTGTAACATTGATGAAGGAAACGGCTAACATGGTGCTGATGCACAGGGTGACATTATAGCAGTGTAGCAATATTAGCAAGTTGTCAACAGGAAAGTTTAATGACATCCTTGTAGGTATGTCTGAGCAGGCATTATGCATCAAAGCTCTGATTGTCAATGTAGCATATGTTTACACCACTCTTAGGTCTGAGTATGTATTGTCCACCCATGTGCCACTTGGCTGAAGTGTAATGTGTTGCCAGCATGTGTTAGTGAGTGGACAGTATGTGTGTGATGTGTGCAGTACAGATTAGCAAGTGTACATCTATGAACATGGTGGGTGCACACTGTCTGCATGTACATGCAAGGTGGACACATGGGACGTGTGGCATATCCTGTTGTACACATTGTTAACATCTCATAGTAACTTTCAATGGCCAGTATGCATTCTACTACAGTTATTTATTAACATGGGTCCACATGTGTATGACATGGGTTGACACTATGCTGTGGGTGATACATAGTAGGATGGCATATGTTGTGACATAGTACCTTGTGTACGACTGTGGTGTCCCATTGTAGGCTGAAGCAATACATATATGCTCAGTAAGTGGTACTGCTGGTGAATCCAGCTCACATATGAACTGTTGTACTACGTGAAGCTGTAGGCCTAAACAGCACAGTATGGTGTATGTTCACATTCCCTGGTAACACTGTCTTGTGTGTTTCCTGTAGTCTGCACAGATTACATACCTCAGGCATAGGTATCTGTAAGTAGGGGCACACAGTACTGTAAGGTACACAGGTAATGCTCATCTGTGTCGGCATACATGTGTGTGTTGTATGTATGTCTGATGTGTGTGTAATGTTGCATGTACCATGCTCGCAATCACGTGTGTTACAGGGTATGTGTGTGTACCTAGCAACATGTATACTCTGTTACAGCAGTATGCCAGCTATATTAACAACCGTGCACATATGTTAGGTAAGGGTATGGCATCAACCACTAGGGTGGTTTACTGGTAATACTGTAAATGTACTTTACATTCATTGCATTGGATGACATATTTCTTCATGCATTAGCTTGATATATACCCCTGTGGCAAGGTTGTGCATTGTATCCCAAGCAGTGTGCCGAGTACTGGTGTATACTGGTTTGTTATATGGAGTGTGGCAGGCACTGTCAGCCATTTGTGGGCTGAGCACTGATATGTGGTATTGAACATGTGTATCCTCTGACAGACAAACAGATGCTATATATGGCAGTTAAGTGATATCTGTACTTAATAATGTTAAGTGTGCCACAATTTCTTACTCACACATATTTTGTTTAATTGTCTTCCAGGGCTATGGCTCATCAATGCAATCCATCCTATACAGCTGTGGAGCAACAGGAAATAGATAACAGCCTGGTGCAACACTATACACTGCTGTTTTCCAGGGCCAGCCAGCACCAGCATGAGCGTACTGCACTGAGGCAAGATCTTGTTTGTCGGGTAAATGACATAGGCATGCATAACTGGACATATAAGCAGGTATGCCATCACTGCAGTGATTTAATTAGACATGTCCGGTGGCGTGCGTCTGATATCCATAGACAACAGCTTGCCACAGGTGATGGGGTGGCCATACATCCCCCCCTCACCAGAGTGGAGGAGCTGCTCCTAAACGTGGTGGCTCCTGGCCTACAGCAGCAACAGCATCACACATGTGTCATCATGGAGGCCGGACCCACCCAGCATGATGACATGGAGCGTGCAGGTAATATGCCCTAGCTGTAGACTACTGTTACCTGTATTGTTAGAATATGCATATGTGAGATGTGTACTGTGTTTTCATCAGTTGTGCTGCCTATTGTGTGCAATACTGATATTTGGAATAGTATCTGTACACTTGTGACTGTTGACTGTTGTTCTACTGTAGTTTAGTACACTCACAGTAGCAATTCCACAGTTGTGGCCACTGACAAACTGTGTCATATTCTTGTAGGTCCCTCTGGTGTGACAGCAGGGCAGACGATACATGCTGGTGAGTGAGTTAACACTTTAATATTGGTAATGACATGTGCATGTCATAGGTGAGGTGTAGGCCATGTACACGTAACACACCTACACATAATGCATGCTGTGCATGTTTGCTGTGAGATATTAAACATCTCAGTAAAGTCAGTAGCTGCCTCAATCACATGCAATGCACAGAACAGCAGACACATTTGTGCCAACACTGTACTGCACATTGGAAATGCATAGTTACTATAGCTGTACACAACAGAACATGTTTATCATATGCAGGACACGAAAACATGCTACATTTGGCATTACCACACACCCGCTGTAGGGTCACACTTCAGTATCCCACATGTCATGCACACACACATGATGTACCTCAGGGGTAGAGGCCTATCATGGGACTGTGCAACACTCATCAACACATAACATAGTCATGTTAGGCAATGCTCCCTATCGGGCACCTAACACACCCATGTACAAAGTGGCTGTGTAATTGTGAACGTAGCCACGGCACTGCAGTTCAGGTACAGCATGCTAGGTGTTGGTCTTGTACACATTAGTAGCTGTGAGTGACCACAAGATGCATGATGATGATGGCACAGGGTACTACACCCCATCCAGTTACAGTGACCACAGTACTACTCATAGCAGTCATTGCTGTGCACCTCAATGTTGTGTGTGTGCAAACATATGCACCTATACACAATATGCATAGCATGTTGTGTGTGTGCTTACATATGCCAGTATACACAATATGCACAGCAGTCGCCATCCGAGAAAAGTGTCACATATATGTCCTGGAATGCTAGTGGGTGTATAAGTCACATGTCACACATTGGGTATGTATGGTGTTTAATGTTGCAGTCATGTAGCATGCCATGCCATGGTTGGCAATGGCATATCTGCAATACGTCCCACACTCACCATAACCACTGTACACTGGCCATGTCGAGCATTGGGATTCCTTCAAGTCAACATGCAACACTCATCCTGTGTGTGTACATAGCATGCATGTGCCTACTATTATCTGCTATGGACACAGACACTGTACTCAGACATGGAAATCTATGTGTCACACAGATAACACATGCAGCCATGGCATGTATACCTGTGATTGATGGTGTACAGGGCTTTGCAGAGCTGATAATACTTGCACAGCAATGTTGTGTCCAGGTACACATTGTGTTCCAGGGTGTAGCCAATCACAGAACAACTACACAGTTGCATCAAAGCCATGTACACTGCCATGAAATAGGGGTGCCTACACTTGCACTGCATGGTCTTGTGCAACACATATTCTGCATGCTGACATGTGTGTGGTGACTGTTTGCCTTGTGATACTGGCACCCACCTTCACCCACTATAGAGTATGTGTTGGATTGCTGGTGTGTGTGTGTGTGTGTGTGTGTGTGTGTGTGTGTGTGTGTGTGTGTGTGTGTATGTGCTGCAGTGAGGAGTGTATATGTGTGCATGTGTGCATGTGTTCATGTGTGCATGTGTGCATGTGTTCATGTGTGCATGTGTGCATGTGTGCATGCATCATGTGCAGACTGTAAAGTGTGTTTCCTGTCTTCCTCTCACAGGTGCTGAGTTAGGGGTGGCCAAAAGCAGCAGGGAACCTGAAGCCACTGCCACGAATAGTGGTGATGATGAGACATGTATTCTGGCACAGGAAGGTTTGACAGGGTCTGTCATTGGTCCGCTAATCGACAGTACACAGCATTCAACCCAGTCAATGCGCACACTCATACTGACTCATACTGTCAATAATCCCTCATCACCAATGGCCATAGGCGAGTGACAGCATACAGTTGGCATTGACCAGGAGAGTGTGGTACCCATGGCACTTGCATCCCCTCACAGCAGTCATAGCCGCATTCCTGGAATGGTACCACATAGGCGGAGGTCTAGGGGTTCTTGGGGGAGCACCACTGGTCGTATTGCCCCTGGCAGACGTGCCTTCACAGGTCTTACAATGTCCAGTATGTTCCGGGCTGTAATGCAAGCTCAGGCATGTATGGAGCGGTACACCAGACAGGGACTTAGGGCGCAGAGGGCCCATTACACTGCTATCAATGACAGCATTCGTGACCTTGCTGGTGCCATCTGGAATTACACCAAGGTCATTGATAGATGTTGGGGGGGAGACAGTAGATGCCCTCCACAATATGTCTTCCATGAGCCAGGACTGTGTGGGACGGCTGCGTCGTCAACACGGACGCATGCCAGCAACAGCCACAGCTGGCAGTGGTCACAGATGGCCCACAGTTCGCAGCCACTCCCATAGTGGCAGTACCAGCCCAGCCATGCTGGGGCTGGCCTGTCCATTGACCATCCCAGTAGACCATGTGCACATGGCTCTGGCCAGTCCCAGCAGGGACATGGGTCCAGTCGTCATACCTCTGCCTCTGATGACAGTACCCAGTTGGGGTTGGTACCCGATACTGTCCGTAGCATCCTGCCAGGCACAGGTACTGTGTCCATGGCCAGAGACAGTGATCAGTACAGCCTAGCAGGTACAGTCTGTGGCTGTCACACAAACTACCATATATGGCAGCCACATGGTGGAGCTGTGTGCATGCAGACACACACACATTAACCAAACAACTAGGGCTCACACATACACACACACATTACATCAACTTTGGCCCATGCTGTACTGTTGTCCCTCACACACACACACACACACACACACACACACACACACACACACACACACACACACACACACACACACACACACACACACACAGGCATGTCGATTGGATGGGTTAATGTCAGGCTCTGGCAAACAACAACACACCCTGTGCATATGATAATACCTGTGTTGCCTCCTGTCATCTGTAGCATTGATGCAGGAACAGGCTAACATGGTACTGATGCACAGGGTGACATTATAGCAGTGTAGCAATATTAGCAAGTTGTTAACAGGAAAGTGTAATGACATCCTTGTAGGTATGTCTGAGCAGGCATTATGCATCAAAGCTCTGATTGTCAATGTAGCATTGTTTACACCACTCTTAGGTCTGAGTATGTATTGTCCACCCATGTGCCACTTGGCTGAAGTGTAATGTGTTGCCAGCATGTGTTAGTGAGTGGACAGTACATGTGTTATGTGTGCAGTACAGATTAGCAAGTGTACATCTATGAACATGGTAGGTGCGCACTGTCTGCATGTACATGCATGGTGGACACATGGGACGTGTGGCATACCCTGTTGTACACATTGTTAACATCTCATAGTAACTTTCAATGGCCAGTATGCATTCGACTACAGTTATTTATGAACATGGGTCCACATGTGTATGACATGGGTTGACACTATGCTGTGGGTGATACTGTTAATATCTGTCAATGATTTCCGGTCTGGTAGTATACACAACCTCAACAGCATGTCTATAAGCAATCATTGGATGATGTCCTGACAAATGACACACAGTTGTAGGGAACTCAGTAACAGTTGGATCCTTCCGGTACTATACTCTAACACTAACCAGTGGTATTGACTGCCACACATTCCTGGGACCACACCTGTTTGGCATATAGCCCCCTTAGGTACATGCAAACACACTAGGGATGTGTACATCCACATCTGGAAATGCATGCATTGGCCTACAATGCATTCGCTGGATGGGACGCATATCCTACACAAGGGTATCATACAGGCAGATACCCGTTGTCTGATACATGCTGTATAGCAGTAAGCCGGCTATGGCATAGTCATCCACATTTACTATACATACTATCCCGTCAGTACCACATTGATGGTAGACCTCAACATATATGTTGGATACCAATGTTTACATACAGCCTCGTGTTATGTCATGTGTCCCTTGGTATCCACATATTCATAGGTATTGTGGAGTCCCTCAGTGTATCACATAAGACAGAGGCCTGAATGCATACAAGGCAGTTGTACACCTATACAGTCTGTCCATTATTGCCAGTCACTGTTGTGTATGAACATGTCTGACATATACCCCAGGCATATACCCTCACTCACACCACTCTTTAGTAACTGTCATGAGTGTGTGTGACACAGATGACCTTGGCAACAGATCACAGCAGTGGACGACCTTGTCACATACATACATATGTGACCTATGATCTGAGAAGCAGCGGCACAACCTGTCAATGGAAACAGATGTATTCATGTAGTATGCAGGCTTCACACCTATGTACTGATTGAGGGACATGTACACATATATATTTGCCACGCCGATACCTGATGTGTGCAATGCACTTACTGTTTTAATCATAATATGTCCTACTATAGTAAAACCAAAAACCACACCGCATTGACCAATAGTGACACACACACTGTCAGTGATTGCAGGATTCAAACCCCTACCTAACTATGTTATGATACTAGTGAGAGACACATTAACAAGGTGCGCTATTGGCTTTACTGACTGGTTTCCCTTCTCCGTCTGTATTTGTAGGATGGTGACATCATCAGACTTTCCAAAGAGGAATGTACCTCTTTTAGTGAGTTTTCCCAGTCTCCAAAAAGGACACTACTCTCAAAGGAAACTGCACACATACACACCCCCCCCCACACACACAGTCAGTGTTTGCAGGATTCAAACCCCTACCAAACTATGTTATGATACTAGAGAGAGAAGCATTAACACAGCACGCTATTTGCTTTACTGGCTGGCTTCCTTTCTCCTGCTGTATTTGTAGGATGGTGACATCATCAGACTTTCCAAAGAGGACTGTACCTCTTTCAGTGAGTTTTCCAAGTCTCCAAAAAGGGCACTCCTCTCAAAGGAAACTGCACACATACACACCCCATCCCGAAACTGCACACATACGCACACACAGTCAGCGTTTGCAGGATACAAACCCCTACCTAACTATGTTATGATACTAGAAAGAGATGCATTAACATGACACGCTATTTGCTTTACTGGCTGGTTTCTCTTCTCCTGCTGTATTTATAGGATGGTGACATCATCAGACTGGACATGGTGATGTGTGTACACTTTGTTTTATGTGATTCCAGGAATGGTCCATGTGGGTCAGCAGGTGTCAACAACTTGAACAGAGCCTCATAATCCTTACCTTGTGTGATCTATCTGTGGACACATTGACATTCCTTTATATGTCAACACATATTTATGCACAGCTTGTTGGTTTTGTGGATACTACATGTATCTGGGATGTTGATAAAGGGCTATTCAAAGTCTATGTGAGACATGTGTAGCTGTGTTCAGTGATGTATGTCCTGGGTGGCTGCCTTGCAAACAGTCTAGCATGTTTGGGAACCATGATCTGCACGTGAACATACTACAGTTGGTAGGGTTGTGTGTATGTCAGCTTCCAATAGCTCTGTTTATGACTTCAACCATGATGGACTCCATGACCTTTCAGATCAGACTTCATAGGTGTACTGGACTGTACTTCCCATGGTGTGTTGTGCACCAACACTTGTGGGGAGTGCCATATGTTGCTGTAACACATTCAACGGTTCCACATCCTGTGTAGGGGGTGAGGCTCAGCTGACTGTTCAGGTGCAGGATCTGTTTGTTCTGTAGTTTATGCATGACACATATTGGGAATCAATGTATTCCACTTGTTGCCATGCTTTTGGCATTGGGGGTAGCTGCTCATCCATTCTACATGTGATATCTCCTGGTATGATGATATGGACTATCGTCAGTGGGAGGTGGGTATGTATATATGGGCCTGTCTGTCAGGATGTCGGCATTGTCAGTCAGGTACAGTTGGCCCTGACTCAGGACATATATGGGTGTACATTGCTATTTATGACATAGCTGAAGGAGGTGTCATGATTCAGTCTGGACTCCTTCTCAGCTACTCTTTACAAAACACCAACGAACCTGAGCACTAATCCTGTTATATTCTTTTACACACTTAACACCCTACTGATCCTTTGTGATCAGGCTACACAGTATGTCATCATCATATCCTGGCATGTCCAGGGGTTGGTTTCGTGTGTACTCTCCAGTCCAGCTGGTGAATATTGTGATGTTGGCACAATGTCACATCTGCCTCATGTACACAGACAACCCTTTCCTCCTCCCGACAAACTCAGATATATGTGTGAGATGCACCTATAGAGACATACAGGGTGCTGAACTCTCTCGACCCATGACTGGCACAGTCTATCAGGTGGTGAAGGTAACCACATACACCACATATCAGTCTCACATATACTCTAGCGACAGCACTCAAACCACATTATCACATATAGACATACTCGGATGCTGTAAATGAACTCTGCCTAAGCAGCAGAGACCTCCAAAGCAGACACACTCACAACTGCTACCCCACTACAATACCCACATATCACATAGTTCACAATGCAAGTGTGCCACACAGTCACTGCCCTTCGGGCTAAACAACACACCCAATATACTTGTAATAGGCGACAGTTATTGTCAGACACACTGACGTACCACTCACCATCCCAAACAAGGGAATAGTCACTTTGGGCTGTCTGTCGGGTGCCAAGATCTGCCACATAACACATGCAGTCAAGTCAGTCCAAAGCAAGTGCATTACTGGCACCATCATTGTCCATGCTGGTGCTTAAAACCTCAGACGTTACTCCCTGGACCACATGACATGATACATGGAGGAACACTCTGGTCATGTATCCCAGGCATCTTACACCCACCAATTATGATGTCACAGTATACAGACAAAAATATCACGTTTAACAGTTGGCTAACAAATTGGTGTCATTCATAGGGGATACAGTGTCTGTCAGCCTGTGGTGACATGCTCGACATGCCACATAGCTTCACTATGGACAGCTTGCACCTGTCACCCTTGGACTTTCGAATGCTGGCTAAGGCTCTTGCTACCACCATAGTGCCTTTCTTAAGCAGGGCTCAAAAGACAAACCCACCTCCATAGACATTACAGTATAAATGAAACTAAGGGTAATGATGCTCAACACCAGATGTGTTACCCTCATATTGCGGACACTCAGTATGGAGGATAGCGATATCTGAGCACTAACCGATGCCTGGTTCAAGCTCACTTATGCACAACAGCACTACCAGGTTATGTTTCATACCATGCTTTCTGACCACAAGACTTGGAACAGACAACACAAATAGGGGGAGTATCCATATACATCACAGATACACACACCTCCGGGTTAGTAGCACTGCACAAAGCATCACAGACCATACATATACAACTGCCATTGTGGAAAACTGCCTTTCAGTTTGTTGCCTGCTACAGACCACCCTCCCAAAATCAGGAACCATACTCGACTTTCATGGGAACTATGAAGAATTTAGTAATAAGAAAACTGTAGGACACACCACGAGAACTTGATTGCAGACAAATCACGAATTCATCAGTAGTAAAACAAACGTGGCTTTATTCCATTGAACATATACAAAACAAGAAAGAGAGATGAGCGCTTTCGCGTGCTCTATGCACGCTTCTTCAGATCTAACTAAATCATTCAAACCATGCTCTTTAAATATTATGAATCAATTGCTTCAATTGCATCAATTGGTAATTATCCAATTAGATAATTTTAAAGTGCATCAGTGTTTTTAAGCTTGAATTCTGCTATTATAAGCATTTACATTTTCAGATCTACAGCTCAGCCATCATTGACTCAAGACCGTATAAAAACATGACAAGTAATAGTAAATCTATGTTATTTATGCTTTAAAACATTTTATTAAAACAGTTTATAAAAGAATAATTATAATGTTTACGAACTAGGGCTTCTGTCTTGATTGGTTTGACATCATAGTCATTTTAAAGTCATAGTCATTTTAGCAAACCCATGATGTTGAATAAATAAATAAATAATTAATTAATAGGAACGGATCGTTCCACACAAATAGATCATTCTTATTGTCTCTCTGTACTTCTCCACAGCATATACATATTAAAATAAATGGCAAGATGTTTTCAACCAAAACAATATAACCAAGCAGAGGTCAAATCTGATCAAAGATGTTGACCATTACATATCTTGCAGTCGTATCCTTCCTTGTCATAAAAACTTTGTACTGACTTCACATAAAAATTTTTACATAAGTAAAATTCTTAAAAGCATACATTAATAACCCTCAACAAACCTACTTGGAAAATTTCCTATATTATTATATATGCATATATCTGTGTCCTTGTTGAGGTATTTGTCTGTGTCCTTATTAAGATATTATAATAATTATAATCAACCCGGGGTGCAATTTGTACCACCGTCCATGGTTTTCTATAATGATCCATATTCGTCTCTTGAAATCATTAATAAAACTTAATCGCAAAATAACATATCTTTCTCGTAGATTCAGAGATATGTTTTAATGCTATTCGTATATCTACTGTATATCTGTTAATAACCATCTATGCAGTCTCCTTTTTGTTTATAGTCTGTATAAACCATACAGGCGAAGTCCAAACGAATTAATTGTGCATGTAAGATGAAACTATCAGATCTTTGTTATATGTCTATTACATAGTATATAAACAAGACTAAAGATAAGAAATGAAAACAAAAATATATATACATGATTCCATCTATTAGATTCCACCTGATAATAACAGTGAAACCATCTATTTTATCTTTCTTTCTTCAATTAATACATTACTTAAATATGCAAATCAATTGATATATGAATTATTAAATGTAAATTGTTAACTATAAATATCATAAATAAGAAATTTTTTTCTCTATAAACTGATGTAAAATCTAACATTTCATTATGTCTTTGTCCCTGAAATCTCTCAAAATACGTGTATTTTAAGATACAAATGTTTTGATAAAAATTAATGAATAAATATGATGAATCTTAAAAAGGGTCTACTATTAAGACTATTGTTAACATCTATATGAAATCGTTTGTACAATGTCTATAGTTCCATATTGACATCCCTAGGACATATTATTATAATTCTTGAAATAAAATCATTTCTATTCTCTTTATAAGTGACACTATCAATAAAAAATCCCATAATAAATGCTATAAAGAACTCATCTTCTTTCTAAGATGGGTTTTAATGAAATATAATTGTTAATACCAGGTGTCATGTGCGCTCCAAATCTAAAAATCCAATCCAATTCTAGCTTGGCTAAGTAATTCTCATTATCTCCCATTCTCAGGTTGGTTTTAACTGTCTGTAGAACCCTAAATTTAAACCCATGTGTCGGGTGTAGGATAACATGCCTTGCCAGGGCATTCAACTCATTCCTTTTACGAATGTCATATACATGGTTGTATATGCGTTCCTTAAATCTTCTTTTCGTGAGACCAATATAAAATGCTTCACATATTGTACAATTAGCCATGTATATTAAATTCATGGTATTGCAATCTGTATATTCCTTAGGTGTAAATTCTGAGAGTCCATCTGGATGTTTAAAGTGCTGCGTGGATGTAATGTAGGGACACATATTACATTTCATGCACGGAAACGTTCCATATTTCACATGAACATTATTAGTTCTTATGCTCGTGTTATTAAGATCTGTAGAGAAAATAGCCTTAAGATTATCACATGTACGAAATATAAAACTAGGTTTGTTACCAACCACGGTTAAGATGTCTTCCACCATGGTCAGTACATTCCAGTTCTTATTGATAATATTCCTAATGTCTGCATTATCATTAGTGTATTTCATTACATACCTAATCCTGTTAGTCTCATAAGTCCAATCCTTGTATGTACCATTTGTTGGATATTCTCAATTTTTTTCATATTCATGTATAGTAGCAACTCTAGTATCTTTGTTAGATAGAGTATAGAGAGTGTCATTCTTTATTCCTACTACTAACTTGGAATCATAGCCTCTCTTTTTAAAAAGTTTTTCCATAAAGCATGCTTCTTCTCTTAGTATTGTTGGGTCCTTGCATAATCTCATCAATCTAGAGAATTGTCCTTTCACTACTCCTGCAAACACATGCCTGGGATGCATGCTGCTATACTCTATCATTGTATTTCTCCAGCATTTCTTTCTGTAAAGTTTGGAGGTTAAATGCCCCTCCTCATCAAAATAAAGATTAACATCTAGAAAATTGATGTCAGTATGTGAATATTCAAGAGTAAATCTGAAGAACTCAGTGGTCGATTCTAAATATTTTACAAATTCTTCTAATTCCGTTTTTGTACCCACCCATAACAGGACCAAATCATCAACAAACCTCCTATATAATTGTATTTTGTTCATCCAAATACTGTTAAATAAGTGCTCTTGTTCCCAGTGGTATAGGACTAAATTCGCGTAAGTATTTGCACATGGGGTGCCCATGGCAACTCCCCATGTTTGCAAATAATACTTACCATTAAATGTAAAAATATTATTAGATAATACAGTTTCCATAAGTTGGTTAATCAGGATTTGTCTATCTGAAGAAAACCCACTCATTCCCACCATTAGTTCTCTAATGGCCTGTAGTCCGTATTCATTAGGTATACAGGTGAACAAATTGCATACATCTAATGTTACCAATATAGGAGTGTCCGTATAAACCACATCCTTTTGGATTTTCTCTATATCTTCTAATAAATGTACAGTGTCTCTTAAAATTGTCTCTATTTTATTTACTAGAGGTCTCAGCATCTTTTCCAAAAATACAGAAATATTGTATGCAGCCCAGTTCCTACCCGATACTATGGGTCGCATAGGTATGGGTTCAACCTCTTTGTGTATTTTAGGTAATCCTTTAAAGGAAGGTATGAGTGGTTCCTGGATGTATAGGAAATCATACATTTCTTTGCTTATCTGTCGGCACATAAGTAGGTCATAAAGATTTTCATGTATGTTCTTAATTATAAACTTAATCCTTTCAATATTCATTTCTTTATATGTGCTAGTGACTTTCAGCATAATTTCAATAGTGTGGCTGTAGTCTGCTTTGTTAAGTATCACTACCCCACCCCCTTTGTCTGCCGTAGTTATCATAATGTTCATATTCTTTCTTAATTTCTTAAGTGATTCAAATTCTAAATTGTTCAAATTACAAAACTTATTCTTCACATGTTTATCAGAATAAAATTTGTACAAATCTTTTTCACATAACCTGACAAAGCATTCTACTGAGGCAGGTAGTTGTGGAGAAAAAGTACTTTTCTTTTTAAATACATTAGTAATAGCATGATTGTTACCTTCATTTAAATCCAGTTCACTTTTGTCTCTAAAAAACAGTTTCAACGCTATCTTCTTTGCAAACAGTCTCAAGTCAGTGAAAGTTTCAGCCAACACGCTGGATTGAGAAGGAATGAAATTTAAACCACGATTCAAAAGTGAAAGATCAGAGTCACAAAGCACTTAGTCAGAACAATTATACACCAAGTAAGTCAGTTCCACGTCTTCTTCTGCTGTCCTTGTCTGTCCTGGGAGTACTTCCGCTTCCTTGGTCCCCTGCTCGCCGATCTGCCTCTGGTAAACTTGTCCATCCTTATTGGAAAAGGGGCTGAAGCAGTTGCTGTTCTATTGAAGTTAGTATTTGTCCATTGAATAGCCCCCATTCTAAATGAATCTTCAGTGTTTTGAAGCGCTTGCTGGTTAGGAGGGGGTGTGTTGAAGTCTATCCCTCCTGTAATGTTACCACTACTATGCGCGTTCAACTCATCAGTGGTAGCAATTGCCGTTGTTGTGGGTGCCAAATTCAAACCATCTGTGGTTTCCGGTTCTGCCGTTTGTTGTAACCTGCGCTGTTCGGTATGAATGAACTATGGAGAATATGAAGGTCTCCACAAACACCATTATATTGGGTGACTTCAAATGCACAAATATTGACTGGGGATACTACTCAAGCCCCAACACCCTCGCCCAACAGTCGCTACAATTTGTAGACTCATATGCTATGGCACAACCAGTCAGCACAGCCACAAGGGGGAATACATATTGGACCTGATCATCACCAACATGGGGACTCTATGTTCCACACCAGTGATATACCCCTCATTGGTAAGGTCAGAACATACATGTATCTCACTGGACATACATATAACCTCCACACACCCATCCTGGGTAATCTTGGTAAACCTCTCATGAGCCAACGTCTCACTTCACCAAAGCAAGGTGGTATCCTTCAGAGACCCTGAGACAGTGGCAAATACGGCTCAGACTGCTGAATCCTTTACATACACATTCTATGGACACCTAGTGGACTGCATGGATTGTGCTATCCCAAATAACAACAGGACTCACTCCTCCAATGGCAAGGGACCTGTCTGGTAGACCCCAGCCATTAATAAGCTGTACAACATCAGGAGGAAGCTACTACATGATAGAGCACAATTCCAGATGGGGAAGGCATCTGTGATCTGTACTAGCAGACAGCTACGATCACTCATGAACTTTTCTAAGGGCCGCTTCTACCAGACAATTGCACCAGACACATAGGACTAGCACACGGCCTTCTTCAGTTATGTCAGGAACCTGGGTGGACACTCACTGATATTCTGTGAGTTACTGCATACTGACTAAACTTACCCTGAACCCACTGGCATTGCCTACATCCTGGCAAACAGGTTCAGTGCAGATGTCTCCCCCCATCCCCCCTAAGGAGCAACTATCCATCTCAACAGAGTGTAACCTCCCTGACATCACACAGTAACAGGTGAGTGCTGCCCTCCCCAAAGCGTACATCACAGCATCAATGGGACCAGACAGTGTCCCGGCCTGCATCTTACACAAGCTTCATGACAGACGTAACCCTTACATTACATCACTGTTCAATATCGGAGTTACTACAGGATATGTACCCAAGGAATGGCGTACAGCATCCACAGAGTTGGTGCCACAATGGACCACAGACAATATTGCCCTATAAGCCTAACTAGCCTGTTCTGCAAAGCTATGGAGTGTATTGTCATGGGACTCATACACATAGACATTGGGAACCTACAGACACTGTGTCCTACACATTTCAGCGTTGTTGTGGGCACATCTTGCCTCTTGAACCTGTTTGTATTCTTTAAACGGTTAACAGGTCCATCAGCATAGGGACAGTTGTCCACACAGCCTACCTGAACCTTGCAAAACCCTTCAACACAATAACCCACTGGGCCATTATGCATAGGCTCACCAGCGTCGATATGGACACAAATATCACACGATGGATTGCTTCCTGGATCAGGGATAGCACCCACATGGTCAGAATTGCAGGTGCCATGTCTGACTATACACCAGTTACACGTGACATCCCACACGGCTTGGTCCTGGGACCTCTCTTGTTCAGTATATATTTGTCTGATGTACAGGCTACCACAGGGGGAATATGGCTGACCATGTTCGCACTTGACTGCAAACTGGGTGCCATAATCAACTCTCCAGCTGCCACATGCATACTCAAACAGGGTCTCACAGAGATGGATGACTGGTGCCTGAGCCATGGCCTACAGCTAAATGCCATTAGTTGCATAGTCATCCCCTTTGGGAAAAACAACATGCCCACACATTACCACATAGGTAGTATGCCATTACATACGGTAGGAGTTGTTAGGGGTTTGGGGACATGACTTGTTCGTACTGTCGCCTTTGACAATCACATTGCCAAAGTGGTTGGAAAGACCTTCTATATAGGCCACCTTATTCCATATGGTTTCACATCTAGATCAAGTGAGGTCATTGTGCTCCTATACTCATCACAACCATGTTTGGTTATAATGCCACATTTGGGGTGTACCTTACCCAACACATGCAGCAACTGTACTGGCCACAGAAATTCCTCACCAAGCAGATCTAGGGACTCACACGGATGCCCTGCACAGTTCGGATGCAGTAACTCCAGCTCTACTCAGTCGCTTACCACCTACTCGGATATGCTGTGTGCCTGTTGTTTACAGATATACCCAACCAGAATTACTGGACATGCTCCATCTCAGGATATCCAACTCCCTTGGAGCTATACACTCCAGGGACATATACCTCAGCACAGATGTTAATAGGACATGCTGGAGGGACAGATTCTTATCCCAGAGGCTCCACTCACTCCGGATTGTAATCCCATTTTCACATAGGCAGGGCCACCCACTGACCACCTACAGGAGACATATTGACGACTGTATGGGTGATCGTATGTTTAACCCTGGGATATCTTCTGTGTCCCTGCTAGACAGAGGCACACTAGCCTAAACGTACATGGGCTATCTTGTGTGACCTACTATTCACACGCACAGTGTAGTAATCTGACAGGGTTGCGAATGCCAAACACACTCTGGCTTGGCTTGTACATGCCCTAGGGCAGACAGCCTAGTATCGACCTCTGAACCTATACTAATGTTCGGGATGCACAATGTTTATTGCTGATACTGTTTGCAGGTCTTTATCATCTTTGCTTTACCAGTTTTATGAACAACTTAGGTATCTGCAGAACATATTTGATTATGACAGGGTTCCACTATATTATATATGTGTCTGTTGTCATATAACTGTGTACACAGGGCGGATTGCTGAATAGTGAGAGGTTCCTGGGTTAACACATGCAACTGCCAGATATGTGTGGCCCACTGCTGTACTCAGACATGGCCTAAGTGTGTCAGCATGCCCAGTTCAGGCTTTCCGTGTTTTGTTGCCTGACATTTGTCTCATTCATTCAAGTGTGTGAGCATGCCCAGTGTGACCTTTCAGTATGTTGCTATCTGAGGTCCACTACATTTGTTGATGTGTGTGAACATGACCAATATTAACATTTATACTGTGTGTGTTGGAAGTCAGGTTCTGTTCTTACTGCAGGACTCACCTTTGTGTCATAACTCGACAGGGATTATGCTGTGCCTGCAGGGTTTCCATGAGATACTTTGCATAGACTTATCAACATTCCTTCATACGGGCTGAACACTGCAATACTGTCATGGTTTAGTGGTTCAGTACTTTAACTATAGTGCACAGTATCCTGGGTTCGAGGCCCATCACTGTTTTATATTTTCATACTGAGCAGACCAGACTGCTTAAGGGCCAGTTAAGCAAATATGAGCATGTTGGCTTTTGTTTAGCTATGCCCTACTTAGACCAGGCTTGTCCGACATTGCTCAATATTCACCAACATTGCTGGACGTTGCCCAATATTACTCAACATTGACCACAGTTGTGCTAGTTGGTGTGTGCGATTTTGGTTGCATATACTACATGGTGGTAAATGCTGTTTAGCACTGCTTTATATTGCTTAACACATGGCAATCATGCCTCAGGTGGTGCTGCAGGGCTGCCTATGTCGGATGCACATACTACACTCCCTGTACATGTTTGAAAGCAGGTAGTGTCAACTTAGGCATCCCTTTTACTATATGTGGAAGCAAGAGAGAGGTAGCATTTCCAGAGTTCCTACTGAGCCAGTGTATGTGCTATGCGTTGCCTCTTTGCCAAGGCCAAAGCATACTGGGCATGCCTCCTTCTGCCTACTGGGGCAGGGTCAGGTTGTTCCTCCTCCGAGTCACGCTCTGCCTGTGATGGCCTTGGCAATGGTGGGAGTCTGTTTGGCCCAGGCCTATGCTGGTCCTGCTGCAGCTGTTTTCACAGGATCATATTATGTAGCATAGCACATACCATGACAATTTGGGTACATGTAGTTGGTGAGTACTGCAAGGCTCCACCAGATGTGTCCAGGCACTGGAACCATGACTTGAGCAGCCCAAACACACGCTCGAATACATTATGTGTTTGTGCATGTGCCTCACTACGGCATTCCTGTTCAGGTGTGTGTATGCGTTTCTGATGGGTGTCATCAACCACAGCTCCAGTGCATAGCCAGCATCCCCCACTAGGTGACCATGTGGGATGTCCCCATTGGCAAATGTCTGGTACAGCTGTGTCAGATGCCAGATATGGGAATCATGGTAGCTTCCAGGGCAGCCAGCACACACATTCAGTATTATGCCCTGGGCATCACACATGACCTGGCAGTTGATGGAGGGTAAGCCCTTGCCATTGAAGTAGACCCTACCCCGCTTGCCAGCTGGTGCTTTGATGCATATGTGCGTGCAGTCTATTGCACCCACTACCTCAGGGTATTCCGCTATTTGCTGGAAGAGACACATATTACTGGCCAATACCTCACGGGAATTGGGGAAATATACATGATCACCGACATGTGCTGACATGACATCCAGGAACTGGTGCAGTACCCTGGATGCTGATGACTGTGATATCCCCATCATATCACCAGTTGGTCTCTGGAAGGTACCTGTTGCTGATATTCTTAGGCCAACACATACCTTGGTTTCCACTGGGATGGGTTCCTCTCTGTTGGTTCTGTGTGTGAGGCTTGGCCCGCACAGCTCAACAATTTGCTGCAGGAGGTCTCTGTCTACTCTATAGCGTTCCACTATCTCCAGCTAATGTAGCCCCTGGTAGGTTACCCTGGGCCTGTACACTATTCTCCGTCTCCTCACTGTGGGTTGTCCAGCAGCATTTCCATTGTCACCACCCTCAGCATGTTACATATGTCGCCTTATAACAGTAATGGCAGCCCCTAACATTTCTTTGTCTCAGTAAAGCTTTTTCAGTTTTCACTTCTATTAGCTTACTGCAGTGTCTGTTGTGAGAAACATAATATACTGTTGTTTGCAGAGTTTTAAGTGCTAGGCTGGGCTGGGCTAGTGTACTGCCTGTGTAATTTCCTGATTCTGATTGTTTTCACCTGCTAGCTCTGCTAGTACTCCCTGGTAGCTTTCTACTATTTGTTGTGCTTCCTTTTTCCTTTCTGTTTCCTCAGGGGGCAGCACCACGCACACAAGCGCAAACACATTCACAGCAGCTCACATGCATGCACGCATGCTTACACAGACTAAAACTTGCTTATTCGGGTTAAAACACATGCACACCAGCGCAAACATGCTTACAACACTTTATACAGCCTTATACATGCTTACTCCGGCTTAAACGCGTGCACTCACACTTACACACACGCACTTTGTCTTACTCGGTTTTACAGGTGTGTACACGTGCCCATACCCGCTCAGCAAGAAACGTTGGTGTTATCCACAGCATACACCTTCCATTTCTTGCCTTTACCTAGCCTACCTGTTAACACACCTCTTTCCATGATGTGTAAATGACAGCTGACACATGCCACTCTGCTCCAATGAGCTTCACTTCTTTCATACATACCCCACTCGTGATGTCACCTATCTTCTACTCTGTTACTCCCCTTATCCTACTCCTACACTCCACTGACTGTGCTCATTTGCTATGTAAACGTGTGATTCACTATCCAAACCCTCCTTTGCATAGGATTGCCTACTAATGCTTGGTTACATCTGTTAGACTGAGCTTCCTCCCTTAGCAACCTCTACTCGGTGGCCATATTGTCTTCAGCCTGCCATTCCCTTGGATTGTATATTAACAATTTAAATAAGATCCACATTTGTGGGTTTTAATTTTTAGTTTTCTGGTTTTGAGAGCACAGCCCATTTGCGCAGTGCTGCGCTACGCTTAAACATCAGAAATCGGAGAAAAAAAATTTTTTTTTCATATTGCATCGGGAAACATTGCCAATGGCCATATATTTCACCACTGGCATGCTTCCTGCACTGGATGCAACTTTTATCTGGAACTGTCACGGCTCCGTTTTGCTATTTGCAGAACGGTACTCAGTTGTCAACTGAGTACATTTCTGCAAATAACACTGCTCTTACTCGGACAGGTTCGGGTTTCCTGATATGCAAATCTACCTCATTTGCATGCCTTTCACCTGCAATTGAGGTAATTTGCATATCCCAGCCCTGTCCGTGTAAGAGCCGTTTTAGGAGCTCTCTTGCACACCCCTGCAGGCTGTTCCTGGATCACTCGTCAGACATGATGGCTGCATGGAATCTTACTCTACTCTTAGACTCCGTGCAAGCTATCGTGAATCTGGCCCTGTGTCTCTGTGATCATTAAATTCCCTTAATTTCTTTTCACTGAATTATAATTAAACTTTTCAGCATGTCCATCAACAGTAGCATTTTCTTATTACAATTTTTGCCCTTACTTGTCCAACACTTTGGCCAAAAAGGGACCAATCAATGAAGGATATGAAGTCTGAAACTATAATGTATGTCATGATCTAGTGACTTTAGTCCACAATGATTTTCCTGAAAAAAAACACAAATTTTATGAGGAAGAAACCAAAAATATGGGTCAAAGCTCTGGACATTCTTCAAAATTCTGGACAGTTGAGAGGTATGTAAAATTCCTTTGAAGCTGTAAGGTGGCTAACTTCACAAAGAGACTTTGTTAACTGATGTGAAGATGAAAAAATTAATAATGCATGCAAGCTTATTTGGAGATTTAAGTAACTGAAGGAGCTCAAGACAGCAAATGGCACTTTCAGAATCAGGCTACATGATGGAAATGGAAATTCACAGTCTCAGAAATGGACTACATGATATAAAAGTGCTCCACTGACATGGCAATAACAAGATTCATAGAGCCTAGTAGCATTAGTATCATAGCATCACACAGTGGTTTCAGCTTCTTTGAAACTAGGGAGATATCTACTATCTTCTGACCATTTGTTCTGCCTCCCACAGACAGACAGACAGAAGACAGGTACTCACACACACACACACACACACACACACACACACACACACACACACACACACACACACACACACACACACACACACACACACACACACACACACACACACTCATACTGGTATATGCAGACACAGAGATGGACAGACAGACACATGAACACTGTCATGCAAAGACACACACACACTGTCATGCACACACTAACATGTCAGGCACAGTGCCCTTCAGCACAGTACCTACAGTTCTCAAACGTGAGCCTCTGCATGAGGAGCCAGGTCATTATAACTTATGCCTGCATACCTCTGCAGTCATGGCAGGGTCCAGTTTATAAAATAATGCTAACCCTCTTCCCATGACAGTAGAGGTTGAGTTGCATGTATGCTATGCTAATGAAGGGTTCAGATACAGTAGCTTCCACCATAGGTGATAGCATGGCTACATTACCTTTATGGGCTGTGGTAAGGTGCTGCACTGCTATATTTGCATTGTGTTGTCCATCAATGTTCGTCTCTTATTTCTACACTATATTCCACTGCATTTTCAACAATTCATTTGATTACAAACTGCAGAGTAGACTGTAAATCCCCAATAAAATACCAAGTGTATAGCTGGAGGTGTCCAAGTTTGTACTTGTGTATGTCCCTAGCATGCTACATAGCAAACAGAAATATCTGCAGAACTTTTATGAAATGTATAGATCTCAGAATCTGGGTTTCTCTGCATACCAGTCATATGTAATCACATACAATGTTTCTAAATAGTAGTCTGTCAGTTCCTGATTACAAGGAAAATAATTTCACAGGTGACAGCTTCAGATAAGATATGGTCACTGTTTAAAACAATGCTAAAATGTTTGAAGGACTACGCTGTGGCTACTATCTGTTTGCAAAGTGCCTATTTAATTGATGTTTAATTGCTTTAAAATGTTCGCTGCTGTAATTGATATACAAATTAAGTCATGGGGAAACCAATGGCACGCCTCCTATTTACTGCAGTGATTTTGTTGGTTATCAAATTTCTACCGTTCATAACAAATAATGATTTTGTTCTGACAAATTGGCCTAAATATTTTCATTAAATCTTATGAACTTTTTATTGAATATATATAATTTCTTTGTACTACACTTGGCTACCTAAGAAAATGTACAATATGATGAAAGAATAAATGAATTAATGCATAATAAGGAAATCAGCAATAAATTAATTAATGACTTACTGTAGTTAAACAGAAGTGTGAGACACATAGAATATACTTCATTCCAGTATTAGAATGTGGCATGTAAAACAAGCTGGATGTCCACATACAATGCATTTGAAAAAGCACTTGTGTAAAAGACAAGTCCAAACAGGATTAATCTTCATACATACATAACTAGCTATCTCGCTCTCTATATTTGTATATATAGATATATATACATATGTGTGTGTGTGTGTGTGTGTGTGAGTGTGTGTGTTCAAAATTCTGCAAATTCTGCCTTTTGTACTGTGCTGTGTGTGTGTGTGTGTGTGTGTGTGTGTGTGTGTGCATCTGCATCTGTGTGTCAGCGTGCATGTGCCTGTGAGGATATGTGCATGTCTCCGTGCGTGTGTGTGTGTGTGTGTGTGTGTGTGTGTGTGTGTGTGTGAGTATCTGTGTGCATGTTCCTGTGTGTGTTCACATGCATGTACTTGTGCATGTGTATGTATGTATGCATGCATGCATGTGTGCGTGTGTGTGTGTGTATGTGTATACATGTGCATGTATACATGTGTGCGTGTGTGTATATGTGTGTCTGTGTGTGTGTGTGTGTGTGTGTGTGTGTGTGTGCGTGTGTGTATATGTGTGTCTGTGTGCATGTTCCTGTGTGCATATGTATGTATGTATGTATGCATGAGTGTCTGCCTGCGTGCATGTGCCGTTAATATGTGTGTGTACGTGCGCATATCTACATGTGCATGTATGCATATGTCTGTGTGTGTGTATGCCTGAGTGTGTGTTTGTTCATGTGTGTGCATGCGCTTGTGTGTATGTGTGTGTGCATATGTACATCGGTGTGTGTGTGTGTGTGTGTGTGTGTGTGTGTGTGTGTGTGTGTATGCATGTGTGTGTACATGATGTACGTGTGTGTACATGATTGTGTATGTGTGTGCACTCGTGCATGTGTATATGTGTGTGTTTGTGTACGTGTGTACATGTGTACATGTGTGGTGTGTGTGTGTGTGTGTGTGTGGGGGGGGGTATGCATTGTAGATCGTACACATTACACTTCATTATGTAATAGTAAATTAATCAACACATATGCTTTGAAGCATTTTAAGATCCGAATTCCAAAATATACTACTGATGTACTAGTAAGCATGTCAGGCCACTATCTGTATAAACAACAAACAAACCTTCCATTTGCTTTTAATAGTATATTAACCAACAAATAAATAATCCAAGAGACTGCTGCAATTGAACAGTTCTTATTGAATTAAACATAGGTATGGTAAACAGCATGGCTATTTGTCTTTTAATTTAGCATGGAAATAAACCACTTATACAGTTAATTTATGTAATGACATCTATATCATGGTAAGCAAAGCAGACAAAGTCAATGCTGTAATGATTCAAGCCACACAGCACTAAGGGAGTTATACAGGCATGTCTGTATTAATAAAAACTGTCTTCCTGTAACTTTCTCTCACAAATGCATATCAGAAAATTCCAGTTTCTGCAGACTTCATTTTGACTGGAGTTTATACAGCAATATCTAGTGAACTTCCTAAACATGATGCCCCTTATTTTGCTTTTTTATAAGTTCACCTTCAGATTCATCAGTCTGCTTAATCCTGTAGGTAGATCCATAACGGCATCTCAGGGTTCCCTTACTAAACAGAATTTGAGTGTTTATGAACATTGATTTTTGTAATAAGTGCCCAAATGAACGCTAGCACTGAATGCTACATAGGTTCATAGGTTCATAGGTAAGTACTAGGCTATCTGCCCAAGGGCATCTATAAGCCTTGCCAGAATGTGTTGGCTTTCACCACTTAGATTAGTTCCTTGTGCCTCAGTCCAGCAGAGCCATTAGTTCCCTGTCCCTCTGTCTAGCAGAGCCACTGCAGTAATCCCTGGGGTAAATTTTCTGTTTCCCATCCACTTGTCAAGGTTTTCTTGAAGAGTGTTAGTGAGGGGCTCTGCCAAATGTAGATTGGGATCCTGTTCCAATGCATGGGGAGTCTCTGGGACAGTAATCTATCCCTCCAGCACATCCTATTTATCATTGTGGTGAGGTTTAGATAGAGGGTGTGGTTCTCAGGGATTTGATTTTTTTTAGGTGGAGCATGTCCATCAATTCTGGGTTGGACATGGCCTTGTATGTCAGGCAGAGATCACCTCTGAGTAAGCACTATGCAACCGAGTACAGCTGGAGTTTCTTCAGTCGGGCTGCATAGGGCATATGTTTGAGGCCAGTAATCCTCTTGGTGAGGTACTTCTGTGGTCTTTCCAGCTATTGCAGCAGTCTTGTAAGGTACATCCCAAATTGGGCGTTGTACTCTATGATTGGTCTGATGAGTGATGAGTAGAGGGGCACAATAACCTCTTTTGTTCTAGATGCAAACCCTTTTGTGATTAGGTGTGCCACATAGATGGATTTTCTAACCACCTTGGCAATATGATTATCAAAGGAGAGATTAATATCTACTTCAGTCCCCAGAACAATTATTACATTTTCTGTATTTAGGGGACCACCACGTATGTGGTAGTTTATGGGTACTTTGTTTTTTCCAGAGGGGGTGACTATGCACTTTTTGGCATTTAGCTTGAGGCCATGATTTTGACACCAGGTATCCATCTTAGTGAGACCCTTCTGGAGGATGTCTGTATCAGCTAGAGAGTCAGTTATGGCCCCCAGTTTGCAGTCATCGGCAAACTTGGTCATAATCCAGTTTACAATAGTAATGCAGGTACACCAGATGTAACCTCAATGTATACTTTGATTAGTCAACTAAATCATCTGACAGCTTTTTCTTTTTTTTTTTTTTTTTTTAACTGGGTAACTTTACTGAAACAGATTGCCTGAGTTTAACATTGTTTTTCTAAGCTTGACCTGATGGAGTGCATCCTTAATATGGATGCTTGTACAGCCTGTGTTTACTTTGGTTATCAAATTAGAGGTATTTCTGTGGGGGTACATTGTGGCCAGTACTTTTGCATGCCTGTTTATGGGAGGAAGATAAAGGTCATTTACATTCATCCTAGGCATTAATGTATTTTCTGACAAAAATGATCTGTACTTGCATTTTATAGACAGTGTACTTAGGATATTTAATGGTGTATGTGGTGAAATGGATGGATTTCTGTATTACATAAATGATAGTAGGAGAGATATAAAGTTTGCACCTTTATTCAGTCAATTAGTCTTAACTATGGAAATCATCATTTGGCCAAGAGACATGGAGTGCAATGCAAATTTTATTGACTGAAATATTATGTTACATAGTGAAAGCTGCCATACTAGGCACACTATTCACAATATGTCTGTCTGAGTCTCATTGTTTGAACCTTAGAGCACTATGGCCATCTCATATTGACTGTAAACAAAGGATACTAGAGGTGCTTATGATGCATAAATCCAGAGGGAGTAATGCAGAGATAGTATAGATGCATTCCTCTTTGGCTATATGTGCTGACAGAGTTCACTTGTATGTCAGGAACACCAGCAATTTTGAAGATAAATTAAACAAAATGAACTGTTTAGTTTTCAATCTCACAAAGAGACAGTTTTCTCCAATGCATTATAAAGTTTTAAACAGGAGCTTCTCCTTCATCTCCACTCAAAGAGCAGGACTTACAGACCTTCTGTTAGATTTATGCTTGTTTGTTAGGAAGCTAAATCTAAAGTTGCTATTTGATAATGACACTTCTACAAATGAAGATGAAGTATCAGTTGCACAGGAAGTATCACTTACACAAGATGTACATTCTACTTTACCACAACTAAAGAAAAGAAGCTGCATTACAAAATACATTGCAAATATTTATGAAAATCTGTGAAAGGGACTTGCGGCAGTTTAGCCATAATAATGACACTGACAAATGGTTCAATTTATTCCTTGCAGTAAAACAAGTCCTCTCCAAATTATCTAATGATAAAACACTGCAAATAATGAGAGCAGACAAAGGCACAGCGAACATTTTAATGGAGCAAAACACGGATGAATGCAAAATAGAATCAGCTCTAATTATCAATGAGTATTACAGGTTTGTATACTTAAAGTTTATCCATAACCAATTTGCAGGCATTGACAAAAGTCTTCAGCAGCTAGAAAAAGACAACATTATTTCTTCATATGAATTCTGTTTTATGCCTCTACCTAAACCAATACTAGTTAAGTTGTCTGGAATTCCTAAAATACACAAGAACGAGTTTGACCCACCATTTAGACATATTTCTTCTTCTTTCGGCTTTTCCCGGTTAGGGGTCGCCACAGCAGATCATCTGTCATTTAGACATACTATTTCAAACAAAAAAAACTAAAACTGAAACGATCTCTGAATACATGAATTATTTGTTAAGTCCAATAGTGCAATGTACAAATGACTACCTTAAGGACTCCTGGGCATTTCTCAATGAATTATTTATTTTAAAAGACATTGCTCCAGATTGCCTCTTTGTGACACTTGAGATAGAATCAATATACACCAACATACCACATAAAGAGATTTTGCATTTTATCAAGCTGTTTCTTTCAAAATATGTTAGCTTTGCTACTAACAGAGCAGATTTTATTTGTGAATTGATTTCTTTAGTGCTACAAAGCAATTTCTTTTTCTTTAATAGTAAAGTTTATCAACAAACAGAAGGTGCCGCAATGGGCTCTAAGATGGCCCTGGCATATGCAAACCTTATCTTAAGTACATGGGAACATGAATCATTACCTTTCATAAAGGTTTTAACAACTTTATTTTATATCATCATTACATAGATGATATATTTTTTGTATGGAAGGGTAGTGAACAGGAGCTTCCTGATTTTGTGAAGTTATCTGGTGCTATTGTTTTTTTTAATATTTGTCATTTGTGGTTGTGGACACTGTTAATTTTCTAGACACTGCTATTACTTTAGATTCTACCACTGGCCAATTGCACTCTTCAGTATTCAGCAAAGAAACATATAGGAATAGCTTCCTTGACTTTTGCAGCCAACATCCTTATTTTATGAAGGTTAACTTGGTTTGAGGACAGTTTGTCCGACTGTCCGGTTTAATTAGTGATGATTACATTTTTATCGCTGAATTGTATGTTTTGCAAAGACTATTTATGTTAAGGAATTATCCCCCAGAAATATAAGAGAGACTATCTGAGGAAGTTCTAACAAACTGCTATATTAAGTTCTAGTCTATCATTCACTTTGGTTTTATCCAAACAGCCGATGATCAACCTAAAAGAGATATGACATTAAGCTTCCTAATTCCTATAAGCAGGGATATGTCAGGTGTCAGAAAGTATCCTCATGAAAAACTGAGACATTATTGCTAAAAGACAGTAAGTAAGGTGCTTGGCATTACTCCCAAATTTGCATATAAAAAGACTAGAACCCTTAGAATGCACTTTGAAAACAGAGATCCACCATTTTATACAGAACAGCCTCCCTTTAACCAAAGCCATAAAGGAATGCATATGTGCAATAACTGTATAGTCTATAAATATATTTATTCTGGTGAACATTATGTTTTTCCACATTGAAATTATGTGGTGCATTTTACTAAATATTATGACTGTCACTCTAAGTGTGTAGTGCATGCAGCAACATGCAAATCCTGCAGCAGTTTTTATATTAGAAAGGCATGCCGTAAGTTGTCAGATCGGATTAAATAACATTTATTTGCAATGTGCCTTAACAATGATAATAATGCCTTGGCTAAACTCAAGGAAGTTTGTTTTAATTTCTCAGGGTTTCATTTATTTGTGCTTGAGCAAGTTTATATATTTTTTGGTGATTGTGATAATCTCTTACAGGTCAGAGAAATTAAATGGTAATTGCTACTGAATATCTAGGCTGCCCTGGTCTTAAAGAAAACAGCAACCTAAAGTGTACATTTTGCTGGCCTACCAAATCCCTCCCCTTTCATACATATGTATATATTATAAATAAACCAAGCTAGTTACCATAGCTAATCAAAATTCTATTCTTCTATTATTGGTTACTGTATTTGTATTTTTTAAAAATCTTCATTTCTTTGGCTGCACATTTAATCTTATAAGTATATTACCATGTATTCCTACAGCTACTTTTCCTTGTTACTGTATTGTGATAAAGTTCTTCACATCATTAAAGGATGAAAGCGCTTAATACCAGTTCCATATAGTGTCTAGTTCTTTATTTTTGCTGCAGTGAGTTTGTTTTAATTTATTTAGTTTTCTCAGAGCTTTTTGGTTGTACTATTATATTAGTAGATATATTAACAAAAATACTGCCAAGCCCCAATGACTTTATGGATAAGGCATTGGCCTCCTAGGCTAGGGATTGTGGGTTCAAATCCTATCTGGAGTGATGTAGTCCTGATACAAGTAGAGATTTGACTAATTTATTCAGAGCTTCTTTGTGCCTGCCTTGGGCACCTGTGACTGCAACACTTGGATTGCTTCTAAAACCATAAGAACCTACAAATCTGATATAACTATGTACTTTTTTTGTTTTGTACTTGCTGCAACTGTTTCAGTGATATTTAACACCTCTGTGCTGCATTTATTTATTTGTTTGAATTTATCACTGTTTTTCAGCATGCACTTGTTAAAGAAACTTGATCTACATGTTAGTGTACCACTCTTAGGTTGTTTTCACAGTATTTCAGAAAAACTGTTGTGAGTTTTCCAAAGTTCTCCTGAGTCTGCCAAAATATTTCTAGGTTTAGCAAAGTTTTTGTGTGCGAACATTTTTCAGGGTTAGTAAACTTATTTCCAAGGATTCCAGATATTGCAGGAATTCTTATTTCTGTTCTAAAGCATTTTTTCTGCACTTGAGCTCAAAGCCTGTTTGCTTTATATTGGGAGGGTTATTTTGCACTCTGGTAGTAGCAGAGAGTTAAATTCACCACATCCTAGGTGGGAAGTACTGGTTGATAGCTTATTGTGTTTTTATCTGATAGACCTGAGGGCTTAATTTTATAAAAGTCTTTCATCCTGTTGATATAAAAGAGTTACATTTTTGTGTTATTGTGCTCATTTATTCAGAGCTTCCTTCTGCCTGATTTGGACACCTGTGACTGCAAGACTTTGACTGCTACTAAAACCAGCTGGACCTACAAAGCTGATATAAGTATATTTTTTTGCACTTGCTTCAACTGTTTCAGTGATATTTAACACTTATGTACTGCATTTATTTATTTGGTTGAATTTAAGATGCTTTTCAGCCTTCACTTGTTAAACAAACTCCACCAGTTTGTTACTGAACTGCTCTTAGATTGTTTTAACTGTATTCTGTAGAAGTTGTTCTTAAGTTTGCCAAAGTTCAACTGAGTCTGCCAAAATATTTCTAATTTTTACAGTTTTTGCATATTGTGAACATTTCTCAGGATTAATGAACTTATTTTCAAGGATTCCTGACATTGCAGGAATTCTTACTTCTGTTCTAAAGCATTTGTTACTGCACTTGAGTTCAAAGCCAGTTTGCTTTACATTGGGAGGGTTATTCTGCACTCTGGTGGGAGCAGAGAACTAAATTAAATGCATCTAATGTTGGAACTACTGTTCAGTAGCTTATTGTGTTTTTATCTGATTGGACTGAAGGTTTAACTGTATAAAAGTCTTTCATCCTGATATAAAAGCATCACTCAAATGAGGTTCCCTGTGACTCCATATAAGCAAACTTCTCCTGTTTAAAATTCTCTATAGGAAACACTATCCAGAGTCTCCCACTGTTCACAGCTGCTTGAAGAGCTGCTAGGACATCTAAGAGTATATTACTAAACACTCTCACTTTGACATATATGTGACTCTGCCTTACTCCTGCCCATCTAGCAATTGTGATTCATTGACTTACATAGCATAGGTTAGATTCAGACCTGCTGAATCTAGACTGTTTGGTATCTCTGTGCTCTTAAACCAGCCATCTTACATTAAGAGGGCCTCCCTGCACTCTTGTGGCAGAAGTGTGAAGCTCAGGAATCATATGAGTTGGGAATTGTTGGAGAAAGGCTCACCTCTCACACAAAATAAGGTCATGACACATAAACCCACATACACCGAGGTACTCACTAAAAGCCTACCAAAAGAATACAGGCCTCCCAAATGCACACCACCCATGCTCACCACTAAGCAAAAAGAAACCACTACACATATCACACACATCGACACACACACACAAACACACACACACACACACACACACACACACACACACACACACACACACACACACACACACAGACACACAGACACACAGACACACACACACACACACACACACACACACACACACTCACACACGCACGTGTGCACACGCGCGCACGCACACATGCACACACACACACACCTGCTCTCGCGTGCACACACACACACACACACACACACACACACACACACACACACACACACACACACACACACACACACACATCTCAATGAATAAGCCCCTAAGGCTAAACACATCAAATGCCTTGGTCATAAGCAACTCCATAGTGAGACACACTGATGTCCCCCTCAGCAGACTGGACAAAGAAAAGGTCAACGTCAACTGGATATCAGGTTCCAGGATCTGACAAATCATGCATGCACTCAAGCCACTCAACAATAAGTACCGTTATGACTCTGTCACAGTCCATGTTGTAGGGAATGACTTGAGATGTACCTCTCTGGACTATATGAACAGAGACATGATGCAACTTTCTAATTATGTGTCTTAGACAGGTATGTCCCTAGCCTTAAGCAGTAGCCTACCCTCACACAGGATGATGCCACAAAATAAACAAAAAAATGATTGACTTCAACAATTGGCTCAGCTTCTGGTGTCAGCCCAGGGGGATCCAGTATCTGTCAGCCAGGGAGAATATGGTAGACAGACCTTACTGGTTTGCTAGAGATGGTCTATGCCCCCACCCCCCAGGATTTTGGATACTGGCAAAGGCCCTTGCCTTCCCCATAGTGCATTTTTTAGGCAATGTCAAAATAACAAATTTTCCAGTGTAACAAAATCTTATTGAGACAAATTCAGGGTCATGCTGCTTAATGATAGGGGTTTAGACATGAAACTGCACTCCCTGAAAGCTGTCCTCATCTTAGAGGATGCCGACATCTGTGCAGTTGCAGAGACATAGTTTAAGGCCACTGAGAGCACCCCAGCTGTGCAAGGCTACAATGCTTTCCATATGCTCAGACCTGAATATGAGCTTGAAGGAACTAAAGCCAGAGGTGTAGCCATCTTCATTACAACCAAATACTCTTTGAGACTAGTCAAATAGCTTGACTGTCTCGAACGACTGCATGTCCAAATAACTATTGGAAAGGTACCATACCACATCATTGCTAGCTATAGATCTTCCGCCATGAACTAGAATAAGTACACTGCCTAGCTCAATTTACTGGAAGCCCTCATCATACAGCCCAACACCTTAGTCATGGGAGATTTCAACTATCCTTTCATGGACTGGGGGACATACACAAGAAAAAACATGCTTGCCCAGAGGTTCCTGGCCTTTGTTAACATAAATACTCTGGAAGAGATAGTCTGCACTCCCACTAGGGGCTCTAATGGTCTAGACATAGTACTCACAAACATGGTGGGGATCACTGTACTTCCTCATGTGTGATTCCCTCCCTGGTTAGGTCAGACTACAAATCAGTCTCATTTGAAGTAACTACTGAAACCAGCACCCTCACAGGAACAAAACTTATAAAAAAACTTTACCAAAGCTAACTACAGCCTACTAAGTGATGGTATAAAAAGCTTTATACCACCTACAGTCACAGACATCAATGACCACTATGCAGAAATGTACACAAATGCCCTGTACAAACACTTAAATAACTGCATAATCTCTGCTGTACTTGACTGGATTAAAAACAGGTCTTGCCATAAAAATAAGCCACTGTCATGGATTTGAAGTATTAACAGATTATATAACAAGAGGAAGAAACTGCTGTCCAAAAGCAAGAGTGATATCACTCTACAGAGGAAGAGTTCCCTCCTAAGCCTAAATAAGAAAATCTGAAATCTTGTAAAGTCTTCTAAAGCAAATTCTGAAACTAAAATCGCATCCCTAGCCAAGGGTAATCATAAGGCATTCTTTAACTATGTCCAAAGTCTGAAAGGGAATGCTCAGCAATGTGACAAACTGGTTGCAGATAGGGCACTCATACTACACTGGAAGATATTGCCAACCTGCTAGCTGACAGATTCAGAGCAAACTTCACCCTCTTATCCCTACCTACCATATCACAAAACATACCTGTCACCAGCCCTCTGCCTAGTATTTCTAGAGAACAGGTCATCTCTGCACTTGCCAAGGATTAACATCATGGCCTCATTGGGACCAGATAATATCCCAGGTTGTTTACTGAACAATGTAAAACAATACCTAGTGGACTCACTTGGCATTCTCTTTAATCATAGGTTAAGAACTGGCTATGGAGATAGCACATACAACCCTCCTGGACATGGGCAGTAATTAATAAATGCAATCCTGGGTAATAACTAGAGTATCTATGGTATTACATTGGGATGAAACATCTAGGCTTGAAATGACCTCCAGGTCAATACCTTAGTAACATCCTATGATGCTATTATCCTATGATCCTATGTTCCTGCAGAATGGAGAACAGCAATAGTAATCCCACCCCCCCCTGCACAAAGGGGAGCCATGAACTGATCCTGAGAACTACAGATCCATAAGTCTAACCAGCCTCATATGCAAAGAAATGGAAACAATTATCATGGACCTTATCAACAAGGACATTGGTGACCTCCAAAGGCTGGACCCAACATAGTTTGGCTTTGTTAAGGGTAGATCATGCTTGCTAAACCTGATGGACTTCTTTGCGAATGTCACCAAAGCCATGGATGATGGTAAGATAATGCAGACAGCCTATTTTGACCTTGCTAAGGCACAACCCCCCACACCCCCCATTACTTAAATATTCCAACTCCGAGACCACACTACATTGAAGTAAATGGAAATCTTCCCTTACGGAGATTTCCATTTACCTGTTCGATGTTCTGCAGTTTCGCTATTCTCATGTCAACAATGTCAGATTGGACATTGTCGACTTTCGAGAATTTAATATAGACCCTGGCCCTAGCTCTAAGCAGCATTCTACCTTCACCCAGGATGATGACACAATATAAACAAAAAATGATTGACTTCAACAATTGGCTTAGCTTTTGGTGTCAGTCCAGAAGGATCTAGTATTTGTAAGCCTGGGAAGACATGGTAGACAGACAATTAGGATTTTGGATACCGGCTAAAGTGCTTGCCTCCCCCAAAGTACCTTTTTAGGTAATGTCAAAATTTCTGACATAGGAAAATCCAGTCACGGTGTAAAACTAAATGCAAAAAAGTGCACTATTATCCAGTTTGGTAAAGCAGAATTCTCCACTAATTACAATATTGACAGCACCTCTCTAAGTTTGAGCCCAGTGGTGTGGGATCTGGGAACATTGGTTGACAGCAATCTGAACTTTGACCACCAGGTTTTCACAGTGGTAAGGAAAACCTTCTACATTGTGCATCTCATAAGTAAAGATATCTCATCCAGGTCTAAGTATGTTATAACCCCACTTTACTTGACCCTAAGCAGAACATTAATACAATAAAATGCTCCCTTCTGGATGTATCTTACAAGACACCTGCAGAAACTGGAGAGACCACAGAGGTTTCTCACTAAGAAGATAGAGGGCCTCCAAGCCATGACATACATGTCCTGTCACTGTACTCTGTGTCATATAGGCTACAGAGAGGTGACATGTGCCTGGCCTACATGGCATTCTCTGACCCCAACCTGATGAAAATGTTGCACAACCATAAATCAAATGGCACTAGAGTCACTCACTCTAGAGATCTCAATCTTGGCAGTGACATTAACAGAACATGCTGAAGTGACAGGTATGTTTCCCAGAGATTGCCACTGCTCTGAAATAATCTTCCAATTAAAGTGAAACAGAGCTCTTCAATGACGCTATTCAAGCACAACTTGGACATATGGCAGTGTGACCGCAGATTCACCTTGGGGTGGCACCCATGTCCCTCATGGGGTGAGGGAGTCAGTGCTGATCTGTAAAGTATGTCCATCTAACCAAGGACAGCTGGGGCAACCTGACATTAACACAGCTAGGCTTATAAAGACTCTAGGGCCACTAGCCTAGTAATCTCCTATGAACCTATAAAAGTGGTGACTCCACCTCCACCAGTAGACCTGTCACCAGTGCAGTACTACAGGGGTCTGTACTGGGCCCCTTACTGTTTGGCATCTATTTCTCAGAAGTCCAGCCCAAAGTACATGGCCTTTGGCTCATCAAGTTCACTGATGATTGCAAACTGGTAGCAATCAGTGAGTCCCCTAATGATGCCAACATATTACAAGAAGACCTAACACAAACAAAGGATCAGTGCCAAAGCCATGGTCTAAAACTTAATGCAAAAAAAATCATTATTATTCCCTTTGGCAAATTGGAATTCCATACAAATTACAGTATTGACAACAGCACCCTGAGTTCCAACCCGGTGGTGTGAGATTTGGGAACACAGGCTGGTAGCAATCTGAACTTTGACCACAAAGTTTCCACAGTGGTAAGGAAAGCCTTCTATGTAGAGTACCTCTTAAGCAAGGGCATAATATCCAGGTCAAGGGATGTTTTAACTCCATTATTCTCGACCCTCATCATCAGACCACTACTAGAGTATAATGCACCCTTTTACATGTACCTCACCAGACACCTGCAGCAGCTGGAGAGACTTTAGAGGTTTCTCACTAAGAAAATACAGGGACTCCAAATCATGACCTACATGGACAGGCTGAAAGCCCTGCCACTTTACTCTGTATCTTATAGACTGCTGAGAAGTGACTTGTGCCTGCCTATAAGGCAATCTCCAACCTTATCCTAATGGAAATGCTGCACATCTGCAAGTCAACTGTCACAAGAGTCACTCGCTCTAGGGATCTCAGCATAGCTTGTGACATTAACAGAACATGCTGGAGAGACAGATACAGTATGTCTCCCCAAGACTGCTGCCACTTCTCTGGAATAGACTTCCTATTCACATAAAACAGAGTTACTCATTGACCCTATTCAAATGCAACCTAGATAACTGCATGGGTGACCACAAATTTGCCCCTGGGGTGACACCCATGTCCCTCATGGACAGGAGTAGCCAGTGTTGATCCCAGACCTACTCTGTTCCTAAATTCATTCTGGGAACTACCCCAAAATGGAGATACCTGGGATTAACTTGGCTAGGCTTGTAAAGGCTCTAGGGCCACTAGCCTAATAACTTCCTATGAACCTATTAACATTGTGAGATGAATGCCTTGCATGAGTGGGAATTATGTGAGATTTACTTCTGACTGGCCAGATTTGACTGTACGAGTGAAGCCAGGTTGAAAAGGAATAAAAAATAATATGTACAGCATCATTCCCATTAAGAAATACAATTGCTGTAGTTTGTTTGTGCTTCTTGTAGCTGCAAAACATTTGTGTTTGTACAATGATGCTGACCATACCTCTCAACTGTACTGAATCTCTTGGTTTTTACTGGTTTTTGCAATTGTTTTAGCCATTACGTTGGGAACATGCACAGGCACATTAATTGCATAAAGTTAACACTGAAGGCATATTAACTACATTCCTCATGATGAATGCCAAGCAAACAACCTCGCATATAAATCCATCAACAAAATTATGTTATTCTGAAGTGCTGGAAATGGGTAGTATGTTAGGTACAACACACAGCTAAGTTCATGACATCAGACCACATAAAGTAAATATGGTAAAGACGGTACACATACATGACATCAGTAAGATAAATTCTGCAGCTCCCGTAAGGGAAGAACAACACCACTATGTTAGTAGAGACTTAATGTAATGTATGGTAGTAAGCTGGCAAGGGAAAGACACAGATAAGAAGCAGAGAAGAATTTAGATAGAATAAAAGGTATCTGTTTTAGCCAAGGCAGACACATTTGGTGAGACAGAAGCAGCAGTCATGACTTCTAGGGCATAAGTGGAAGTAGTTAGGCATTTCTAATAACCTGACGTCAGAAATAAAGTTGTTTTATTTCTCAGCTCAGCCATTAACTTCAGTGTGATATGCACATTCTCAGCATTAAATGACTTTAATGCAACTTGTTATGATAAATACAGAAGCTAATCTGCAAGGACCAGTCCAATGTGTGACTATTCAGCAAACAGCTATATATACACTATAATTTAATGTCCTAATTTAAATCAAGTATTGCAGCATCAACAGATGAAAGGACTCACTTAGCATATAATATCAACAACACAGAGTAAATATATAGTTTCATTTAATGTGTATCAAAAGAGTTTATATACACCAGTGAATTATGTTATAACTGCACAGCTGTTCAATTTAATATTTGTTGTATACTTTTAGTATACTTAGTGTAAACAGCGCAGATGTGTTATTCATGTATCATATGTAGATTGTAGTCATTAGTCATGCATAGAAGAGAGAAGTAACATTCCTTGTGATTTAATGCTATATGCAGTTTCTACTGCTGGTATTTAAAAATAAATTATTGAAAGGATTGTATATAGTGTTTATAACAAACAGGACTGTAAATGTAATGGCACTGAAGACCAAGTTGAGAATACAGTTGCACTGTACTTGTACTGTTGGCTTTCTGTGATGTACACTGTCAGATGTTCAGTTCAAAAACAGAGCTGCATGTCTGTTTGAAGATACTCACTCTCATTGAGGATGCCCACTACACAATATGTACATTATGCTAAGCATTATTATGTCCATGTTGGGTTCCTTTATGTGAATTTGAGCCCCATATTTAAACAAACTCTGCTAATGGTTGATCTCAGGTGGGATTGGCAGCAAGGCTGTACTGTGCATTTTATAGCTATAAATAACACTAAGAGTCTTAAAGGGGATACTGCATTACAAATGGTGCATAGAAACTCTATGTTTATGTCTGGAGTGCAATGTGCATACTTAAAGAGTTGTTTTTATGGTGTAATAAAAAGTTCACTGCACTGCAAACCGTGTTCCATGATGTATATTTATTCTGGGGCCATATTTTAGTTGTCTGTTCTTCAGTTTGCATTTGAAAGTTGGCATCCCACAATTCCACCAGAGTGGGCAGGGTTACATAATTATGTATGTAAATGTTATGTTAATTTGCTACCGATTTGTATTATTTTTCATGGCCCTTTGTCCAAATTTTTGATGTTTCTAGGTTGAGAGGTATGATGCTGACACATGTACAGATAGTTTGATGAGTGGTACTGAAGTCTTTTTTTATGGTTTGTAGACATAAGCACACTATTGCTATCGTATACTATGCCTGTTTCAGTTTGATGATTACATACTCATAAGTCACTGTTCCATTAACTTTGGTATACTGTAGCCTGGTAAAAGAAAGTAAATTAGGAGTGTCTGTCATAGGTTAGTGTCAGTGCTTAACAGAAATAAGATAACATTTAGACAGGAAATGGTTTTAAAGTTTTACACTTAGTGATGTGAGTGGGATAGTTGAATGCATTTTAATTTTTTAACATTAGCTTACCAGGAAAGTTCAACCAGGACAGAGACCATTTTCAGTAGAGGCCCAGGGAGAAATCTTAAAACACATCTTTGGAATGTGGAAGGAAACCAGAGCACCCAGAGGAAACCCGCACAAACAAAGGGAGACCATGCAGACTCTGCACAGAGGGAATTGAACCAGAGGACCTCTTGCTGTGAGGTGACAATGCTAACCACTACACCACCAATAGGCAGTCCTACCGCTTTGGTTGACGTGGGAGTGGCACTGATCATTTTCTGATAAGAGAACTGTGTGACCTGTGGTCTTTTTTTTTTTTTTTTTTTTTTTTTTAATTTGGAGCTCATTTAGGTGTAAATTGTGTAATTCATAGGAGACTACTAAGCTTATGACTTATGCCATCAGTAAGCTTAGATGCATCATCAATGTTGTGTTAATGATAGATTAGTTTCCTCAAGGCTAAAGAATATTTCCATTAATACTTGGCACACATTTGTGATTACCCATTCAGTTGCTGAGCATGTCTTTAAAGACATACATGATGGAGATACTTTGCTGGTCATGAGTTGTCTGTTTCACAGGTGGACAATTCCCTGTGTAAGAAACCTGTCACACCGCCTGGTACTGTTAGTCCTACAATGGAGGCTTAAGTTTTTGGAGAGGGTGTCTATTAGACTCTACTCTAGGTGGAGAAGGTAAAAAAACACAGGATTTTTTACTGTATGAATTACTAAGCAACATCATCCATTCCTATTTAACCCTATTCTAAACCTATCCTCTTAAATCCTGCAACTCTAACTAACACCCCCCCACCTTGAAGATGTCCCTGGACAAAATGGTCTGTTCCAAATCTCATTTGTCCTGGTCCCCTTCAATGTACACATTCCATCGAATGACATTTGTCGACCTTTATTAAATTTCCATAAACATAAATGTTTCTCAGTATTCATTCATTTCAACCAAACATGATACAGATGAAATAACATCCATGTAACATTGCTTTAGGACAGGATAGTGTAAACCTGCTCATCCTGATCAGTAAGCAGCCTCCATACCTCCACTGACCTACGTATGAAGCAGCGTACCCGCTCACTTCCATTACCATTTATCGGTACTTATCAAGCAGCGTACCTGCTCACTTCCATTACCATTTATCTGTACTTATCAAGCAGTGTAACCACTCACTTTCATTACCATTTATTGCATTATATCACCAATCCAATAAGCAGCTTCACCTGCTTGCTTATATACTTATCAAGCAGTGTAACCACTCACTTTCATTACCATTTATTGCATTATACCATCAACCAAATAAGCAGCTTCCTCCGCTTCCTTATGTACTTGTCAAGCAGTAACTGCTCACTTTCCTTTTCCAACTTATTGAATTGACTGTCCAGCACCAGAGGGGGAACAGAAAAGGGCAAGCCTGCCCCTCTTCTCTGCCCACCAGCCTGACCAGGGTGTTCCTCCTCTCTGCAGCACACTTCCAGCAATCTAAACACCATTAAGGTACACGGCCAAAGATAATTCGGTGTACCCCCGTCCCCACTAACCAAGGTGCATATAGTTAACTCCTAAAACCCTGTCACATAACATAAATAACCAGTTACCAAAACTGCCGAAAACAGAACACTGACCCTTCACTTATGCTAAGATAACCTAGCATACCCACTGCACATGAGCTAAATAATTCTTACTTCATGACCAATGGCAGCTCCACAAAGACTTCAAGGGCTTTATAAAAACCATGCAGAGTCAACTACATGCCATCATACCAAATTGCAACCCCATTTACCACCCAATCCAGTAATAACCAAATGAGCTCTCCTTAATGCCAGAGCAATAACAATTCAAATGACTCCACCATCATTACCCTTCAACTGGACAACCAACACAAAGCCCGCCATCATCTGAAACCAGACAGAAACAAGAACAAACCAGGATGCCTAATCCCAGCCCCATTTCACTGGTTAAAATAACCAAAATAGTATCATAAAATCCCGTTGTCTAGCAATCCCGCCATCACACTATCCCTTATAAGCAATAAAACAGCTTAACAGCCATCATGGCAGTCTAGCAACTCAACAACAAAAAAAAAAAAAACATACTATTTGGTTATTCAACCCCATTGCATACCATCATACCAATGAGATCTCTTTAAGGTAGGTACAATATCCTCTTTTTTTTCTTCTTCTTCTTCTTCTTCTTCCACTCCTGATGCTCCCCACCCAAAACAAGCAAACAAACCATTATGTTGTAACTATTGGGAAGAAAATATAACAGTTCCTTATGTGACTGCCTTTCTGGAAGACCATGACCTCTTTTCACACCACTCCATCAACCAACATCAACCTCAGCTCCCTCTCTTGCCTGTCAAAGCCACCTTCCTTCCACCTACCTGTAAAAGCAAAAAACTGTAAATACTTCATCCACACATAATCACAACTTCTTAATGACAGTATGCACCACCACTGGCGTATCTCCTTCATCATCTGCTTCAAATGCATTTACTATCGCATACAAAACACCAATGAAACTTAAGCTGCATTAACAAAAATACCTATAAGAATTTCTCCAAACCTGACAGATTCATGATACAACTAATACCCATGTGAAATAAATAACAAAGGGGCCTATTCTATAAATAATATACCACTCTTTTCCCAACCAATTAGTTCCCAACAACGTTTTTAACCATAATTAAGGCAAAGAAAAAAACAACCATAGCCATGTTATTATATCCTGTTACCAAACCTGAAGTGTAAATCCTCCCCCACAGGTCTACCTATATTCCTTTTGGACACAGGCAACAATCACCCGTGTCCCTCTTGACTAAGAGCAACATGGAATGCACTCTGGATTAAGGAATCTTGCTTACCTGAGGCTGTCTATTTCATCAAAACCTTAGCGCCATTAATCTAGTAATTACCCAACTCCTGAAATTGGTGCCGCAACTCACACCAGTAAGAATCCAAAACTACCCCTAAGCAAATATCAAACCCTGCTATAACTTGCCCTCAAAATACATTATCCTCCCTTGGCCTTACACTACCCAGCTGCACCAACCTTGAAATTTGTTAATGAGTACATAACAAACAGTTATTAACATACCATCTATTAGACATCAACTCATCCTCCCCCAGCAGAATACCTTACCTCCAAATACAAGTGCTTAATAATCATAAATAAAACAAATATAGATAAACTTACTTTAAGGCCCTAGCACCAGTAACCTAGTGACATCCTATGCATTTAATTACTGCGCATCCACCCCACCTGTAGAAAACCCTCAGACCTCCCCAATAACAGATCCGCAACCCTGCCTTACCCAGCCCTCAACCTACTACTTTACTTGTCGATACACTACCCAAATCGTACCAAATTCGACATATTTGCTAAACACCAAATAAAATAAAATTCCATGTAACCCCTTTGTACACAACTCCAACAAAATGAATGTCCAGCCCCTCAACATCAACTACCTTTAACTATTTCCTGCAGGACAGCGACTCCTTATATTATACTCCCCCAATCAAGCACATTTATGCACCATTCCATCATTGACAACAGCCACTGGTACCTGGACTGTTACACCCCTAGTCCTACCTTACCTTGACCCAAACATGCCTCCTTACATAGCCCTCTATGCACCACTCAAGCACCAAAATCCCCAATTCCATTATACACTAGTCCAACCATCAAAATCCACATAAAGCATCCATTTCCTTTCAAAGGCATTTAATCAGGGTGCTGACCAATGATCAGTCAGCACATGCCCATCCCCGGTCTTCCTGTGCACCACCCAACTCTTACCTATGGCCGTTTCTCCCTTGTACTATTGAATGCAAATGCCCAAAACAGGGACAATTTCCAACGTTAATCTAACATACTGAATGGGTAAGAGAACAAATTGTACAACCAATTAACTCTGAGATCAAAACCTCAAATGCCTATCCTTCTCTGACTAGCAATGTAAATCCTCTACCAAAACCTCAACAACTTTGAAATCCACTTACTTCCATCAGTAACTGTTGCCCACATGTGCTCCCCATGTGTAATCTCCTTGAACGCCACTGCTTCCATCATCTGCGAATTCACTGTGTATCGCCACCCCTGGTACTCGGCACACCACCATCTACAAAGAAAAGGAGAAGAGTAAACGCTCTAATATGTAAAGAAAAGGCTCCATCTTATACCCACCTATTCCAAATTACAGCTGCAGCATTCCAAGACTCCATCTGCAAGAAAGAAAAGACATGTAAATCATCCAAAATAAATAACCCCCATTCCAAGACATCTTTAAGGACAACCTATCCCACCAACACAGGAAGGAATGTACCACCGCCACTCACATCTATGACAAAGAAGCCATAACTGAAGCTATGCTTCCAATGACCCTAGCAAATACCCAAGATAAATTTAACTACAATATGTTAAACTAAACACCACACATGAAGGGACCTAGCAATATCCCTAACCCGGGTAACCTTGCGATTCCAGACCAAAACCATTAGTGCCCTGTATAAGCAAAGCTAACTTATATTGTAAAGTCTTCTGCCTAGATCTTAACCTTTCTTCTCCAAATGAGGCACACTAAACACATAATGTGGAACAAATGGACACAATGCACACTGTAGCTGTTACAGTTAACAGCATACTTGTTGCCCTATCACAATGCTTTATTAGTGTCAGTGGGTCAGAAAACAACACACTCAAATATGATTCTTTGCAGATCAGAAGGAAAAGAGTTCTACTTCCATAGGTTCATAGGTTCTTAGGTAGGTACTAAGCTATTGGCCCAAGGGCCTCAGTAAGCCTAGCCAGCAAGGACAAAGAAAGTTTTTTTATTCAGGCATGTCCAAGGGTCAGCTCCCAGTGCTCTCTCCTGTCTATCTGATGAATCTGAGCATCTTCGGGCAATGTAGCAACTGCCTCATGTACACATACAACCCTCTCCTCTTACCACCCAACACCACAACCTGTGAGAGATGCACTTATCTAGTAAAACTGGAGGTAAAGCTCTCTCCAACCAAGACTGAACTTGACAGTCAAGAGGAGAAGGTAAACACTTGCACCATACCACACTCATCACATAGCTCCGCTAAACCTACACCATCAAAATCCACACATAGAAACACAAAAACATTCGCAGAGGCTCTCAATAATTATCTGCTCAATCAACAAAGACCTCCAAAGCAGAAACGCAAGCAACCTCCAACCCACAACACAACCCAAATGACACATAGCCCACAGACTTAGTGCGCCAATAAACCACAGCCAATAAGGCAAAACAACGTACCCAACACACTAGTCATAAGTAACTCTATAGTCAGGCACAATGATATCCGACTCACCAGGCTAAACAAGAAGAAGGTTACTGTCAGCTGCTTGTCGGGTTCCAGGATCCACCACATAACCCACGCACTCAGGTCACTCCACATCAAGTACAAATATGACTCTGTCATTGTCCATGTTGGTGTGAACAACCTAAGACACACCTCCCTGGACTACATGAAAAGAGACATGGAAAAGCTCTTTGATCTTGTAGCCCTGGCAGGTGTGACCCTAGCCCTGAGTGTCATTCTGCCATCACCCAGAATGATACCGCAGTACAAGGACAAAATGATTGACTTCAACAATTGGTAAGCTTCTGGTGTCATTCTAAGGGGATCCAGTATCTGTTTGCCTGTGATGACATGGTTGACAGACCACAATGCTTTGCCAGATATGGCCTGCACCTGTCACCCCTGGGATTCTGGATACTGGCTAAGGGTCCTAGGTGTTTGGGTTCAAGGTTTAATTTTGATATAGGAACAGCACCCATGAACTAGGGTTACGGTACTGTGCATGGAATGATGTAATATGTGAAGGTTGTATCTGCCTGAATTGATGGTAGCATGCTGAATGTTAAAGATCCTGTATGACTTATCAAAAGAGCAGTGGGAAGTTCATTTAAATATTAAATATAAATCAAATAACTTATCGTCTTTACCAGGGAATACTTTTGTATATAATCACAAGTTGTGACATATCGTAGCAATATAAAAGGTAAGATAAGAAAACAGAATTGCCTTACTTCATATTGTTCCCTTCATAATTAATGTGGCCACAAAACCATGTAACAAACTAACTGGCAGGACTAATGTTACAAAAGCTGCCATTTCTGTCTAACATCCCTGACATAGCTATCATTTTTTTTCAAAACATCAGTACTGTGGACATACTCAGTCCTACACATTACCAAACACGGTTACAATTCCCGTCCCTTTTTTTTTTTTTTTTTTTTTTTTATTACAGCCACCCTAGCAAAGCAGAAGCAAAAACAGCAAGGCTGCTTTTCTGGAGATGAAGTTGCTGATGTGCTTGTATATTCAGCAGTTCACAGGAATATAAAATTATGTCACATGTCCAGTCCAACTTAGGGGGGTTGCAAAGTATGCTCTGTACAATCCTTGCCCCCTCACGACTGTTACTGCTACACCACACAAGCGCCATGCGCAGCCAGCCTGCGAAAAAAAAATCTTGTCACAAGTCACAATTACACCCCCCTTCCACCCTTCATCTAAACTGTCGCCAATGTGATCTGCTTATTTCCGTTCCCTCTTTTTTTCTTCCATGAATCGCCAAGACCAGTTTCCTAACCACAAGGAGGGGGCGGGACCACCTCAACGCCGGTCAACACGAACAGCACCCATGAACTAGGGTTGCAGGAAGCACCCACCCAAGAAAAAGAAGCACCTGAACTACCACACAATTCACCACCAATCCCCCCCTTCCTTTTTTATTTTCCTCCTTCTTCTTCCCAGACTGGATGTGAGGGGAAAGGGAACGGTGCTCCCATTCAAGTAAGCAGAAATCGCGCAATAACAACAAAATGCTATGGATGGAAAACCTGATGACCCAATGACCTCACAATAAAAAAGTTATTTTACAAAATCCAGATCTCCCCCGGCAAAACCCACAGAAGGAGCACCCGACACCACATAAAAGAGCCAACAGTAAAAAAAAACATCACCATCAAAGCACAGAACATAGAATACCCCCCCCCCCAATTACTGAGCAGTTACATGTGATAATTATTTTAAAATTTTAATATATACCAAAACATTGCAACGCACATGGGCGATAGCACCCCCCCCACACCCCCCGCAGAACTCGGAGCCCACGGAAACAGCTAATAAACTGCTTTCCTCTGTTTTTCTCTTAAGTTTTATCCACTTGATGAGAGCAGGAGAGAAAGACAGTGTACCTTTACACATCAACTCCACATGGATCTGCATACCTCGCTACTCCCATGTCAGCGGTCAACCACTATGCTGCCTTACAACTCGCAGTGAAAGATGATAATTAAGAAAACCCCAGAAAGGCTGTGATCTCCCCAGGACCATGTCAAACAATACCACCCAAGATCTCTCACCACACTACCCTACCATGACCCGACCCCAAGTCAGCAATAATAATTAACAATATGTTCATCCACAATCTGTTCTGAGGCTTTAAAATCAAAGCAGTGAGAGCTTGCTTGACTGGTCTATAGGTTCCTGAGCTTCACCAGCACATCAGCAGGATTTTAATTGCCTAGTGAGACCACAGACCCCATAACAACTAAAAAAAAAAAAAAAATAGTCCCTGCACTTAAGAGACATCATCTTTAACCAGCAGACATATAGCCATACCCTCTAGGTACTCACTTCCTCATGCCCCCACCAAGCCAAGGCCTACCTAACCTGACCAAAAGCCACACCGGTCGTCAGGACATGAACCTGCAATATAGCAAGTTCACGCCAAAATGTGACTCCTACTCCAGTTACACTTGCCTAACATCCTTTAAGCCCCTCCCTACCCCTACCTCGCTTCCTCCCAAACCTCATCTATTCCTGTTTAACCCTATTCTACCCCTATCCTCCCAAATCATGCAACTCTAACTAACCCTCCACCTTGAAGATGTCCCTGGACAAAATGATCTGCTCCAAACCTCATATATAACGATTTGTAGAAACTGTTCTGACTCCAACACTTGTACTGGTATTTGTTGTAATTTGAAACTGGCATGGCATTTGCCAGTGTTATGCATGTTTGGTTTATTTGTCAAATGGCATAGAGTTGTAAATTTTGTTGTCCATGCAGTATTAAAATATATTCCGTGACATAGAAGTTACTTTACTACTGCTGCTTGGAAGCATTTACAGAAGGTCATTTCTGTCAAAGTTAGTGTAATAAATTGAGGTCAGTAAAATGAGAACTGTTGATTTTCTTGAATAGGTAAGTGCATAATACTCATGATAAAAAATTACTTTGTTGACTTTATGCTGTTGTGAAGGAAGAAGCGATATCTTGAACTGACGTAGCTGTAAATCAGTTTCTGAGGTAGTACGCTACAGTGTGAAAAGGAAGGGGTAAAGCTGAAGGTTCTGAGTACATTAGCTTACTAGTGCAGTGACTAAATCATGAAGAAAATACATCAGCTGCATAATTCATTAACAGACAAAAAACGAAGACTACATAGACACATACTTGGCACTCAGCGTTTAAGTAAATTATTTAATGCATTTTTAACATTGGGAGAACATTTTAAACATTGTTTGTTAACATAACTTGTAGATTCTCTAAATTATATGTGCAGAAATCTCGGGCAGGGGTGTACATGTGTGTGTGTGTGTGTGTGTGTGTGTGTGTGTGTGTGTGTGTGTGTGTGTGTGTGTGTGTGTGTGTCTGTGTGTATGTGCATGAATGTGTGTGCTTACAAGCATAAACTAAAGAAAGAATAAAATGATGCATTGATTTGTTTCAATTCCAAATTTATAACTGTTGAACAAAGGAATTTGTTTTGAAGACTTTCAAAAGTCTGCATTCATTTTTTTTAATGCATACGTTCACATTTAATTAAATGGGATATACCAAACTAGTAAATACATTGAGCACTGATCTGGTCCTGATTTTGGTAAAATGCAGGATCGGTACAAGGTCTTGATCACCTCAGTTAAGAGTACCTCTAGAGAGAGCAAAGTGCTCCTTGTGTTTGTATGCAATGATGTGCAAAAAAACAAAGACTAGCACATAAAAATAAATAATATAGCCATTGGATGACACAGTGATGTAACAGTACTGTAGCCTCACAGCACTTAGTTCTCCATTTCACTTCATGACTTGGGTGCCTTATACGTGGAGTTTGCCCATTATTCCCTGGATCTGTGAGGGGTGATGTTAGATACTTTGGTTGCAGGTCATATCTCAAAGGTATGGTGTAGTTGACCTGTACATTGTATTTCCTCCAAATTGGTTTTAAGTGTTAGTGCTTTGTGAGTTTGTGTGTATGTGCATGTCTGTGCTTGTGTGTGTGCATTCTCTCACACATGCTTGAGCGTGTGTGTGTGTGTGTGTGTGTGTGTGTGTGTGTGTGTGTGTGTGTGTGTGTGTGTGTGTGTGTGTTCATAGGTTCATAAGTGTGTACTAGCTAATGACCACAAGGGCCTTTTTAAGCCTAGCCATGCATCCCAAATAGCTGACAAGTTCTGGTATTCTTCATAATTGTAAGCAGGAGCTTGGAAGGTGAAACTTTTACAAGTAAGGGCCTGGGAGATCAACCATTTATAGGCTGCATGTGTCCATTAGAGACATATGTGCCAAACCAGAGATAATTTTTCTGTTCCCTATGCAATGGTTCAAGTTACACTTAAAATAGATTAAGGAGGAACTCTGCTTCACATGGATGGGAGCCTGCCTCTCCAGCAGGTCCAGTTTATATCACAGGCACGCCTGACGTTTATAGAATGGGTAATTCTGGTGGTGTTTGTTTTGTGGATATGCAGGAGGTCCATCACAGCGGGGTCTGACAATACCTTGTATACTTGCTATAGATCTCCCCTCAGCAGTTTGTAGGAGACAGAATACAGGGATAGGGTCTTGGGGCAGTCTGCTTACAGCATATTAGTTATGCCCTGTATTCTTTTAGTGAGGAACCTCTGTGGACATTTCAATTGTTGGAAATGACTGGTTAGGTGCATATGAAATTTAACATTGTACTCAGTGGTAGGTCTGATGAATGCTGAATGCAGTGGAACAATGACTTCTTTGTTCCTAGATACCATAATTTTGTTTATAAGTTGCACAAAATAAAATTATTTCCTCACTACTGTAGACACACGATGGTCAAACACTAGATTACTTTCCAAGTCCCTGACTACCACATCAACACTTAGGGGTGTGTTGTCAATATGATAGTTACCAGGGGTGGATGACTTCCCAAAGGATACTATTATATTTTCTTGGCATTTAGTTTTTTTGTGTGTGTATGTCATTGCCAGCTGTCCTGCAACCCTGACTTTGATTAAGAGGGTACTTGGAGAATGTATAAATAAATCAATCAATGAATAATACAAAAATTATCAAAAATTATTATTATCATTACTTTCTATGTATATACTAACCTCCTCTGCCTCTCAGACCATCAAGCATCAATCCCCCCCATCCAGCTCAAACCCATTCATTTCCTATGGGAGGAGATCTTTCCCTCAGATCCACTAGGTTGAAAGCTATCAAGGGAAGTCATCATCAAGGTAGATGTCAGTGAGTTTGGTGCTCACACTGAGCACTGCAAAAAAGACTTGAGCCTCAGCCTTTCTACTTCCATCCCAGTTATATGGTGCCCTTATCCTAACAAACATCCACTTATCTCTGAAAACTAAACCCCAACTCCCAGCTTGTCAAATGCTCTATTCCTTCCCTGTTTCCAAACTTTGGAATGCCCTCCCATCCACAATAACCTCTATCAGGCACCCAGCACTCTTTAAAAAATCTCTTAGACAACATCTCTCCTCCTGCTGGTTAAGCCCATGACAAAAATAACCCTCGCCACTTAAAAATGTACCACTTAGACAACATCTCTCTTCCAGCTTGTTATGCCCATGCCAAAATTAACCCTCTCTAATAAAAAATGGCCTCTTTTTCCCCTGTGTTCCACTCCAACTCTGTCCCACCTCTTTCCACTCTACTATTTCTTTTTTCCTATCCTTTTTTTGCTTTTCCTTCCTCTCCTACTCGTTTCCTTATCCTTGATTATCCCTCCTCACTCGCCATCCGTACTTCTTTGTTTCAACTTACCTATTCCACCTGTCCTTACTTCTATGAACCCTACCACTCTTACTATCTTCTCTCTACTCATAATGCATGCACCCCAATATGTTCTAAATGTCTTACTCATAATGCATGTACTCTAATGTTCTAAATACTATATTTAAATTAATGCCTAGGATTGTTACTGGATTTTTCCATCTATCTAGCTATGCAACTGCAACTATATATTTATGTTTTTCTCTATTGCCTGTAGTTATCTATGTAACTGTAACAGAATTTCTCTGTATCATTGTAATGTGTGAAATGTATGTGGAGCTTTTCTCCTTGGGTCTCAATTGAAAATGGGCTCTCCTAGGCCCAGTGGACCTTCTCGGTAAACAAATGCAATCAATCAATCAATCAATCAATCAAATCAATCAATCAATCAACCAATCAATAAATATCCTAGCAATGAGAGCGTTTTGTATGAATGGCAAAACCTTCCCCCAAGTTGTGACATGGGCACCTACGTAACTGTAGAGACTGGTTATGCTCTTTTAACAATGCTCATATATGGCCATCCAGAGCTACTATCACTGGTTTTGGTGGGCATACTCACATTGTTGCTACATAGTCCCCTGTCCATTGAATTTGTACCTACCCTTCAATAGAGATTATGTAAGCAGTAGCAAGTCCTGCCAGGAACCAATCCCACACCCACAGGAGGGATAAAGCCATCCTCCCAATCTGCACAAACATTTGAGCTGTTAATTAATGTCATATTGTTTTTAACAGGGCTGTATTCCCCTGAAATATCTATTTCCTAACTAAACTCTTAGATGCTCTCGATGACTAATGTTGAGAAATCATATCTACTGAGACCGATATTTTGAGTTAATGATTTCTGTCTATGAGTAGTGTTAAGCTAAAAGTAGAAGCATAAAATGACAGCATGTAAGTACTTAGCAGTTCTATAGTGGACTTCATTGTGCATGTTGCTTCAGGCTTATTTGCTTTCTGCTTCTGCACAAGTCAAAAATTTGACAGGTACTTCTAGGAACAGAAGGCTGTATGTCAGTCGGGCCCTTCAATTTCTGTTGACAGTGATTAGGAGGAAGTGGACTCTTGTTTGAATCAAAATGATGTAGGACTGGACTGAGCTGGCAGAGCTAGCACCTGCAATTCAAGATTAAATCAGAAGATGGAAATCAATGACCTATTTGTGATTTGGCTTGAGGATCGTACAACATCAGCATCAATTTTTTCAAAGTGCTCTTATAATTCAGATGCTTAACAGGTGCATAACCAGCAATTTGTTTAACAAACAGGTAAGCCCAAATCTTATTTCAATAATTTACACTTTGTTAAATTTCATTTGTATTATTCTGAAGATTGGCACTAAAATTATATGGCACCAAGTCTTCTATCTTTTATGGCTGGAAGCAAGCAGATATCTGACCATACTCAGATTTCTTGAATTTTATACAGAAGGTGGCTACAGTGTATCATCATCAGAATACATAAACCTTATCCAGTGAATCTGAGCTCTCCTTTTTGTTATGATAATTAACAGTAACTATTTCTCGGCAACACACTTCTGGTCTCGTTTTGTCATATTCTCCCACTGAAGGTCTTATTTTCCCATATCTAGAACAAAATAATAGCTATGACTATCTTTTTGGCAAGATGTCAGTATTTCTCTCCAAATCTTCATGCAGCTGTTATAAGATTTGTAAGACTTGGTAAGTATTACTACAATCATCACTTTTTTTATTGTACTGTTTTAAATGGCTGTTGTTTTTTAACTGTTTTGGAAGTGGTATGCAGAGAATCAAAGTTGTCTCTGGCAGATCTCTCGTTTTTATTTTTGGCCTTATCATCATAGACACTATTTTAATTTATCTGGAAAAATGTCAGAAGATCACAAATTTGGACCAAGTATTAAAACACACACATACACACACACACACACACACACACACACACACACACACACACACACACACACACACACACACACACACACACACACAAAATGTTCATGCACTTTGCCAATTTACGTCAGAACAAACTCATTCAACATGACCTTATTTCTTATGTACCACATTTATTTAATACTGCTAGTTTGCTTTAAGGCATTTCCTTCTATAGGTGGGAAGACGCTTGGCATATTTTTAATTACGTTTGTCAATATGTTCTGTCAACCATCATATATAGCACAGCATTTTGGACACATACGCGCCCATCTCATGTCCACACACACACACACACACACACACACACACACACACACACACACACACACACACACACACACACACACGCATGCCTGCACACCACTTTTTTTGCTTCATTCTCTTTTTAATTGCTCTTAAAACATTGCATTGGGAGAAAGAGAAGTTTTGTAGCATACATTCAGGTAGCATACATTTTAAAAAGTGTTTTCTAGGTCACTACAATGTTTAAAACATAGCTTTCAACCTTCCTTCTACAAAATGTGGAATACCATCCCTCTTAACATGGAACAAATGGGCAAGATGTGAACACTTCCTATAAGCTTGCTAACAACTTCAACTAGGAAGATCACAAGATGATTAAATATGGTACTTTGTACTCACAAGATGCATGTTGAATAAATTAATATGATTCAGTATTGTTTATTATAGATATTTGTTAAAAATTCTTATCTGAATGTGTGACTAAGCATTTCAGTGTGGAACACCATGGAACATGGACTTTTAAAAACTCAAAATGAGAAATGCTTCTCATAATAAGGTAGACTTGAAAGTTATACCTTAAAGTATGATTTTCAGACATTGTTACCTTTAACACTTTAATTCCCCTTCATCAAGTCCATGCCTGGAGGAGCACTGAAGGCCCTGACTTGTTTGCTGCCTGCCAGACTGAGTTATGCAGTGTTATTTATTTCAATGTAGGTGGTATGATGCTATCTTACCACACAGCTAAATGCTTCCTGCATCACTGTTTCTTTTTCTGCTAATTGTACTTCAGGCATTGTTTTATTGGGTCTCTAACTGGTACTATTCAGATTAATCTTCACCCAAGTTTTGTAGTTCACAAAAGGCAGAATACTACTGACATACTTTTGGTACCACTCATTATTTTTATTAATTTCTCTTCATGCACCCACTGGAAGAGTTAGAGTGGGGTGTGTTGCCCTGGTTTTTGGTCAGAATGAGTAATTTTCAGCTAAGTTCTGTACATCATTACACATAATATGGTACTAAAATCCCATAACATTTGTAGCACAAATGTATTTTCTTTTCAATCATATACCTCACATAAAGTCACTGTTCAATCTCAGCCTTACTACAGGATATGTACCCAAGGAATGGCGTACAGCAACAGTGGTCCCACTCCACAAAGGTGGTGCCACAACGGACCCCGGAAACTATTGCCCTATAAGCCTGACTAGCCTGGACTGCAAAGCTATGGCACGTATCATCATGGAACTCATAAACAAAGACATTGGGAACCTCCAAACAGTGGATCCTACCCAATTTGGCTTTGTTAAGAGCAGATCTTGCCTCTTGAACCTGGTTGACTTCTTTAAAACAGTCACCAAGGCCATAGATGAAGTGAAGGTAGTCCACACAGCCTACCTTGACCTTGTTGCAAAAGCCTTCAACACAATACCCGACTCGGGCATCATAAATAAGCTCACCAGCTTAAATATCAACCCTTATGTCACAAGATGGGTTGCAAACTGGCTCAGGGATAGAACCCACATGGTCAGAATTGCAGGTGCCATTTCAGACTCTAAACCAGTTACAAGTGTTGTCCCACAAGGCTCAGTCCTGGGACCTCTCTTGTTCGGTATATATTTCTCTGAGGTACAGGCTAACACGGGAGGACTATGGCTGACCAAGTTCGTAGATGACTGCAAACTGGGTGCCATAATCGACTCGCCGACTGACACAAGCATCCTCCAAAAGGGTCTCACAGAGATGGAAACTGGTGCCAGAGCCATGGCCTAAAGCTAAATGCCAAAAAGTGCATAGTCATCCCCTTTGGGAAAAACAAAGTACCCACAAATTACCACATAAATGGTAATCCATTAAGTACGGAAGAAGTAATTAGGGATTTGGGGACCAAAGTAGATAGCAATCTCTCCTTTGACAATCACATTGCCAAAGTGGTTAGAAAAACCTTCTATATAACCCACCTTATCACGAAAGGGTTCGCATCTAGATCAAGAGAGGTCATTGTGCCCCTCTACTCATCACTCATCAGGCCCATAATTGAAAACAATTCCCCATTTGGGATGTACCTTACCTGACACCTGCAGCAACTGGAAAGACCCCAAAAGTACCTCACCAAGAGGATCAAGGGACTCAAACAGATGCCCTATGCAGTTAGGCTAAAGAAACTCCAGCTCTACTCAGTTGCTTACCAGCTACTCAGAGTCGATCTGTGCCTGACATATAAAGCCATGTCCAACCCAGAATTAATGGACATGCTCCACCTCAGGAAATCCAAATCCCTTAGAGCTACACGCTCCAGGGACTTAAACCTCAGCACAGAAATAAATAAGACATGCTGGAGGGACAGATTCATATTCCAGAGGCTCCCCTCACTCTGGAACAAAATCCCAATCCATGTTAGGCAGCTCCCCTCAATGACCCTCTTCAAGAGAAATCTTGATGAGTGGATGGGAGATCATATGTTTACTCCTGGGATCTCTTCTGTGTACTTACTAGACAGAGGCACAGTAAACTAACCTTAATAGGGCTATTTTCTGTGACCTACTATACAGAGGCACAGTCAACTAATCTAAAAGGCTGGCAAAAGCCAAACACACTCTGGCTAGGCTTATAAATGCCCTAGGGCAGATAGCCTAGTATCAACTTATGAACCTATGAACCTATGAATCACTTAATTGTGTTTGGGGGTGGGACCCCGCACTGTTCCATTCACTCAATCCATTACATCAAGTTTTCTAAGATGATTTGCAGAAGGTAAATATGTCTCAACATTTTTTTATAAGACACAGATAGACAGCCAACCAGCCAGCCACCTAGCCAGACACACGTGCGCGCGCACACACACACACACACACACACACACACACACACACACACACACACACACACACACATACAGTTATTACATTTCTCTGCTGTGTGGATGGTTTTGCCTCACACACAATAGTGTTTAACTTACTTTGCTGTTAGTGTTCATTATCACAATGCATAAACTACTATGGAGTAACACATCCCTTATATGCCGTAGCCAATGTTAGTCCATTTCCAAAACAAAAGTTTCTCTCTTACCTCTTAACAGTCCAGATTTTTGTAGAATGTCCAGACTTTTACCTTGTATATATGATGTGTTTATACATACATATGTACATACATGCAGATATTTCAAGCATGGGCATCAATGCCCTTCTAGTTTGCCAATATACCAAAACACTTGTTCCCATAATAAGTGTCCAGGCTGTTCTTAAAAATATCTAAAGTAGTGCTTCCTTTTGTGTAATTTGGTAGTCTGCTCCATGCATCAGCTGTTCTCAGAGAACCAATCAGTACACTTCTCATCACTATAGAATTTTCTACATAGGTTGTCTGATTATTCTCTAGTGTTTTTTGATAACCCCAATAACCCCAACCCCAACGGAAACAAATACAGATATACATACCAGATCGGTCGAGGCCCGGGTTAACAACGCCCACCACCAGTACTGTTAGCTGCCAGGGTGCTAGTAGAAATTGGGCTACTGTTGGCCGAAGGACAAGAATGAGAAGAAGAGGGGGAAGGTGTGCCCGAAGGCAGGAAGAGAGGAGAAAGGTTAGGAGTGTGGTAGTGAGGGTAGAAACTTTGAATGTTGGCAGCATGACTGGTATAGGGAGAGAGCTAGCTGATATGATGGACAGAAGGAAGGTTGATATATTGTGTTTACAAGAGACCAGATGGAAGGAAAGTAAGGCCAGGTGTATTGGCGGTAGGTTCAAATTGTTCTATCATGGTGTGGATGGAAGGAGACATTGGGTAGGGGTTATCCTGATGGAATGGAATACCAAGCTTTGGAGGTGAAAAAGAGTGTCAGATAGAGTGATGTTTATGAAGCTGGAAATTGATGGTGTAATGATGAATGTTGTTAGTGCATATGCTCCACAAGTTGGGTGTGTGATGGATGAGAAAGAAAAAATTTGGAGTGAGTTGGATGAAGTGGTGACAACTGTACCCAAGGGGGAGAGAGTGGTGATCAGAGTAGATTTCAATGGGCATGTTGCTGAAGGGAACAGAGGGGATGAGGAAGTAATGGGTAGGTATGGTGTTAAGAAAAGGAATGCAGACAGTCAGATGGTAGTTGATTTTGCAAAAAGGATGGACATGGCTGTGGTGAATACGTATTTTAACAAGAGGGAGGAGCATAGGGTGACATACAAGAGTGGAGGGAGATGTACACAGGTGGATTATATCCTATGCAGGAGGGCCAGTTTGAAGGAGATTGGAGACTGTAAAGTGCTGACAGGGGAAAGTGTAGTTAGGCAGCATAGAATGGTGGTCTGTAGAATGACATTGATGATCAAGGAGAGGGGTAGGAGTGTGAGGGCAGCACCAAGGATCAAATGGTGGAAATTGAAAAAGGGTGATTGTGAGGTGGAGTTCAGTGAAGAGTTAAGACAGGCACTGGGTGGCAGTGAAGTGTTACCAAATAACTGGTTAACTATAGCAGAGCTAGTAAGGGAGACTGCTAGAAAGGTGATTGGTGTGACATCTGGACAGAGGAAGGAGGACAAGGAGACCTGGTGGTGGAATGAGGAAGTACAGGATAGTATACGGAGAAAGAGGTTGGCGAAGAAGAAGTGGGATTGTCAGAGAGATGAAGAAAGTAGACAGGAGTATAAGGAGATGAGGTACATGGTAAAGAGAGGTGGTGAAGGCTAAGGATAAGGCGTATAGAGAGTTGCATGAAAGGTTGGACACTATGGAGGGAGAAAAGGACCTGTACCAATTGGCTAGACAGAGGGACTGAGCTAGGAAAGATGTGCAGTAGTTAAGGGTGATAAAGGATAATGAGGGAAATGTACTCACTAGCGAGGAGAGTGTGTTGAGCAGATGGAAAGAGTACTTTAAGGGGCTGGTGAATGAAGAGAATGATAGAGAGAGAAGGCTGGATGATATGGGGATAGTGAATCAGGAAGTGCAATGGATTAGCAAGGCGGAAGTAAGGATAGCTATGAAGAGGATTAAGAATGGAAAAGCTGTTGGTCCAGATGACATACTTGTGGAAGTTTGGAGGTGTTTAAGGGAAATGGCAGTGGAATTTTAACCAGATTGTTTAATGAAATCTTGGAAAGTGAGAGGATGCCTGAGGAGTGGCGAAAAAGTGTTTTGGTACCAATTTTTAAGAATAAGGGTGATGTGCAGAGCTGTAGTAACTACAGAGGGATAAAACTGATCAGTCACAGCATGAAATTATGGTAAAGAGTAGTGGAAGCTAGGTTAAGAAGGGAGGTGATGATTAGTGATCAGCAGTATGGTTTCATGCCAGGAAAGAGCACTGCAGATGCGATGTTTGCTCTGAGAGTGTTGATGGAGACATACAGAGAAGGTCAGAAGGAGTTGTATTGTGTCTTTATAGACTGAGAGAAAGCATATGACAGGGTGCCTAGAGTGGGGTTGTGGTATTGTATGAGGAAATCAGGAGTGGCAGAAAAGTATGTAAGAGTGGTACATGATATGTACAAGGGTAGTGTGACATTGATGAGATCTGCCGTGGGAGTGACAGATGCATTTAAGGTGGAGGTGGGATTACATCAAGGATCAGCTCTGAGCCCTTTCTTATTTGCAATGGTGATGGACAGGTTGACAGATGAGATCAGACAGGAGGCCCTGTGGACTATGATGTTTGCAGATGACATTGCGATATGTAGTGAGAGTAGGAAACAGGTTGAGGAGACCCTGGAGAGGTGGAGATATGCTCTAGAGAGGAGAGGAATGAAGGTCAGCAGGACTAAGATGGAATATATGTGTGTGAATGAAAGGAAGGATAGAAGAATGGTGAGGATGCAGGGAGTATAGGTGGCGAATGTGGATGAGTTTAAATACTTGGGGTCAACAATTCAGAGTAATGGCGAGTGTGGAAGAGAGGTGAAGAAGAGAGTACAGGCAGGGTGGAGTGGGTGGAGAAGAGTGACAGGAGTGATTTGTGATTGACGAGTACCAGTAAGAGCGAAAGGGAAGATCTACAAAAGGGTAATGAGACCAGCTATGTTATACGGGTTGGAGACAGTGCAACTGACAAAAAGGCAGGAGTCAGAGCTGGATGTGGCAGAGTTGAAGATGTTAAGATTTGCACTGGGTGTGACAAGGGTAGACAGGATTCGGAATAAGTATATTCGAGGGTCAGGTTGGACAATTTGGAGACAAAGCCAGAGAGGTGAGATTGCTTTGTTATGGACATGTGCTGAGGAGGGATGCTGGGTATATTGGGAAAAGGATGCTAAGGATGAAGCTGCCAGGTAAGAGGAAAAAAGGAAGGCCTAAGATAAGGTTTATGGATGTGGTTAGAGAGGACATGTGGGTGGTTGGTGTGACAGAGCAAGATGCAGAGGACAGGAGGAAATGGAAACAGGTGATCCGTTGTGGCGACCCCTAACCGGGAAAAGCAGAAAGAAGAAGAAGAAGACTTTTTGATAACCCCAAACATTCACAGAGGTAGTTGTCTCCTCATAAAATGTGTGTTTTTTTCACAAATCATTGAAGCCTGAAGTAATTAAATAATGACATACATTTGAGTTTCATACTTTATATCCATTAGAAAATGCACACTAATACAAAGCTGCTATATTAGTAACTTTTTAAGTTTAAAACAGCTATATCTAAAATTTGTCCCTGATTATGAGCCTTTATCTCCCTATTATGTTTGGTTTTGCTTAGATTTCCTAAAGCGAGAGGTTGAGAGTTGTGGTTCCTATACTATTTCTGTCACTGAAGTAGTCTTCACAAAACTGGCATGTCTACATACTAGTCAGAAAACATGAGACAAAAGGAAAAAATGCCACTCAAACACAAACACAAACTTTAAATATGGTTTCTTAGTTCCGTATTTAGCTTTACTGAGCATACCTTGCAATGATATGCATATTCACAAACAGCACTAAAACTGTTTCAAGAGATTGTCTTTGTACTGACAAAGATAAATAATTTTGTATCTTGGATGAACTGTTAATCTTGGGTGTCTAATCCATGTAGTATTTACAAATATTTTTATCACTGTGAAATATGTTTGTTTTGGTCCCTGAAATGTGTTGCTAAATAGGGAATGTTAGCAGTGGCACAGTAGAACCATTACTTATGTAAGAATTCTCCAAAACTCACCTTATGGTAACTTGATTAGACATGACATACCTGTGTTGTTATATTCTTTCAAAGGAGCATTGACACACAAATAACACATCACTGTGAAGGTGTGTGGCATTTATATATACTTATTTTATTTGCATTTTGCTCCTATTAAGTCCTTAAGATTTTCCCTTTTAAGTGCTGACTATAGTTAAGCAGACTATAGAATTGTTCTAATTTAAAACTGCATTAATTCTTATGATATAAAAACTTAAACTTATCTGTCAATGAAATATTGTCCCACATGAATTTCTTTTCTTTTGGTACATTTAACTAAGTTTTATCCTTTGCTTAGAAATGCAGTCTATGATATCGCAGATGTTACTTATTTCCAGTTACAGTGAAACTGAATTTTGTATCATTTTGTGTTATTATATTAGTACTTAAAATCTAATAGCAGGTTGCGGTCCTAGTGCACATATTTATTTTGGGGCTTGCATTATATATGTACTAATATTTACTTTATGATTTGTACTTACTAGCATGTTTTTCCTTGATCTTTATATTTTCTACAGTGCTATGTATTTATACTAAGGTTTGATTTTATTTATTTATTTTGAAGCTTTTGTCAGAGACTTCCACTGAAAAGGACATATGCCAAATTGAAATGTCTTGGAAAAACAAAAGCAAAGCAAGTTAGTGGCCATTAAGTTGAAAGAAGTAAATGAAATCAGAATAATGAAGAACCTGCTCTTGTTTTTATTGAGGAAGTAGAGGTATGTCCTTTCATCCAACAGAATTATCCAGTTCAGTAAAACAGTCTGATATAGTGAAACACTTACTGTACAGAACGCTGATGAATGTATTTCATGCACAGTACCGGTTTCCTATAGTGTATTAATCAGTGGTATGCAAGTCATGCCAGTGCACAATGGTGAGATGGGAGGAGACCAAGTATGCCTGCCTTTCTACCCAGGGAGAATAAAAGGGCCCAAGTATGCCTGGCCTTTCTACCCAGGGAGAATAAAATTGCCCCAGTATGCCCAGCCTTCCTACCCAGAGGGAATAAAAGAAGGGCATCTAGTTTATGTTGGTATTCAATGTACAAACAGTAATGTCAATCACGTTTGCTGCTCTGCAGTATGTTCAGTGACATTATACAAGTTTTAGGTATGCTAGAGTAAAGTGAAATATTGAAATACCTTTCATTGTCACCTTTCTGAGATTTTAGATTATGTATCATAGGCATTAGCAGATCTGCAGAGAAAAGCCGCTGGACTATTTTATAAACAGCACAGACCTTCTATTAGATTAGATTCAGGGCTGTCACCATTACTTAGTAGCTAAATATCTGAAATGAAACACAAATTAATATTATCTGGAAAAAAAGAACAACTTGTATATGATGTACAGTCCAACATCATGTACAAGTTCAATTAGAGTGATTAAGTAATGTTTATAGCATGCATTGTAAGTGTGTGCTTCCAGGTGATAAAAATCTACCCAGTACTTTGTCCATCATATGTGTTTGACCTGACTGCTAAGTAATACTGATTAATTTAGAAAGGCTGATATGTATGTGTACTTGTTTAGAGGGTAGGGAGAGATGAGTGGTGATATTTCATTTCCAGATGGTCTCAGACCCAGAGTCATCTGGTTCATTGCACTTTATTCATTATCAGTTATCTCTATGGAGAAATAGGCAGCCTGTTCTCCAGATTGTCTCACAGAATATTGAAAGTTGTTTGTTTTATACCACTATTAATATTCCCCACTTCTGGTGAGATGCAAGAACAATACATCTTCAGAAATTCTCAGAGTCATGCCATCTGACAGCAAGTCCTGTCCTAATTTATGTGAGATCAAATAAGATGCAACATCCTTATCAGCCAAGACAGGATGCTGGGAATAAATGTTCCTTCTATAACGATATGCGTAGTGCCATCTGTGCCAGGGAGAGAAAGGCAGTGCACGTGTTACATATGCTAGCATAGCTAGCTGGAGTTTTGTAAAGAATTTTATCTTATTTGACTATGACACTGATTTGTATAGTTGCTTGTGTTAAAAATGCATCAACAGTGGGTTTTGCTGGACAGAAAATAGATACACATGTATGTCAGAGACATTATTATTATAACTGATTAAATGCATGTTTTTCAAAGAGAATTCTGGAAGTGAAGAGATTAATCTCAATCCAGCTAATTTTGAAAAATAGGTTGAAAATTAAATAGGTTGGTTTAGGCCATAAGGATTTTGTCTTTCAGGTCTCATTACAGCTAGAGACAAAAATGTCTGGGAACGCCAGGACTAGAAATCTTTCTGTATTGTCCTTAAGGGTGGAAGTTTTTGAAATTGTTTTATAGTTTTCTGATGCTGGATGTGTATTGTACCAGTGTCAGGTGACAAGATGTGATGTCATTCTATAACCAGCACTAAAATTATTCTTTAAATATTAGTGAGAGATATTTTTGGAACTTTTGCAGCAGCACTTTGGAATCTAATAAAGATATCTCACATATACACACACCTCATCTTGCCTTGCTGTAGTAAGAAACTCAGCACTCATCATTTTGCCTTGCTTTACTAATTTACTAGGGAACAGTAATTCTTTGGTCAGTCAGGAAAATATAGTCAGATTAGTTAAGTATTGTTTGTCTGCATCTGTGTGAATCTATTCAACTGTGTTATTTTTAGATCTCCTGTGGCTGAAACTCTGGTGTTTATTTTAACTAGATATTCAGTATCCTCATGTTTTCTATTTAATTATTTAATATTAAATAGTCCTATACCTTTCATTGTAGCTGGTCCTTTAGAGAATATTTTTAACATCCTGAGTGTACTTATGCTTATTTTAGTGACACTGTGGCTGCTCCCGAAAACCTTGCTGCATTGATCAAAGTTCACTGTCTGTATTAGCATTAATTTTACTCACTATAACTGGGTATCCTTGCAAGAACCTTAGAGTAGCTGACTGGTGGCAGTGTAATTACTATATAGTCTGGGTAGAGCGGGCACAGTTGGTAAATCTGTACCAGACTTTCCCATGTGTGTATATGTGAAAATCAAATATCCAAGTGTGTGTGTCAGTTCCTGAGAACAGGGACACAGAGCTCCAAAGTGGTCACTGTGGAGTCTTGTTTGGGGCCTGAAAAGAGAAAGAGAGTCCAGCCCCAGGTCTTCAGTGTGGTCAACATATGCTCTTAAAGGAAATTGTGCTTGGTGTAGTGAACTGCATCTGAAAATACTGTGTGCATCCATCTTTGCTCCTAGTGTTCATCCCTCACTACTGTTAGTGGTGAGGATTGAGGCTCCTTGATTACTGGCCTGAAGTATGGACTGTAACACTTTCTTTGAAAATTATTATAAAGGAATCAAATTCTGCCCTACTTTCTTTAGCAATTTTCATGAACTTGGACCTTGCTTACTGTTTTCTCTGTTGTCTCCAGGAAGATAACTATACATAACTTCATGAGCTTCTTCCTAATCTTAATCTCTGCTATCTTCCTACAACTTGCATTCCTCTATTTCTTCAGTTAGCTTCCCCCTTGAAATCCATACCAGTAAGCACAATCATTAATCAGTACTTAGCTGCAGATTATTTTTTCAAATTTGGAGATGTAATCTATTGCCATTCCTCTTCAGAAAGAAGTAAACTGTATAGTGTTTAGCATCTACCTGATTATTTTCCCAGACCCTTTTCCCAAACTTCTGCAGTAAATCACTCATAAACACTTTATGGCATTCCCTGTTACTCATACTTTTCCTATAAAAAGTTTTAGTTGTAGCACTGACACTGTCCTACTATTATTATTGCTGGATCTTCACTCTGTATTTACATTTTGAAATGCTATTCTGGCCTTACTGATTGACCTCTCCAAGGCTTTTGGTAGCATAACCCATCCACTTCTTTCTATAAGACTCAGGATTTTGACACCATATATCATATGCTTCTTCTCTCTAGACTTGAAACTATTGCCTCATCATCTTCCTTATATTTACTTGCTGGCTGGATCTCAAATAATTCACTGTATCTATTAATATAGCTTGGTGCCTATTTCTCTTGATGTCCCCCAGCGTCCATGATCTATAAACTTAGGGGGGAATTTAATAAAGCCTACACATTTTTTTCCATGTAGGCATTGTGTCATGCTGCTAACATGGCCACGAACATCTTTTGATTCAGTATGAGATGCTGAGCAACACGCACAAGCTTCCCCAACAGAGAAAATTCTGTGGCATGCAAATCACTTCATAAGACAGAGAAAAGGGGCTGTAAAATAAGAATAGATGGACAGAAATGGCATACCACATACAGATATGAGAGAAACTGTCCTCTGTGTGTCTGACAAATTAAAGGAAATATGTTAAATTAAATTTATCTTTTTAATAATCTGAGCTTGTTTGCATGATGTATCGCACTGCACAAACATGCTTTATGAAAAAAAAAAAATGGAAAAAACAAAATTAATATTATGTGAGAGAAATGTATTACAGGACCCTATATGGAGTATCTGCAATGGTGCATTGGTGCTGTTGCTAATGTGGTAGGGCTTTGAAGCATGTAGTTTCCAGGCTATGAACATGGATCCCTATGCAAATGAGGTGGAGTTACTGAATAGCACAAAAGGGTAATCATGTCCGCATATCCCATTTGTGTAGGCAGAGAACCATGTTGTTGTTTACAGAGGCGGTAACTGAATGGGTGGTGAAAGCCAAACACACTCTGGCTAGGCTTATAAATGCCCTAGGGCAGATAGCCTAGTATGAACCTATGAACCTATAAGGGCATAGCAAAATTAATTTAAAATGGGTGGCGAAAGCCAAACACACTCTGGCTAGGCTTATAAATGCCCTAGGGCAGATAGCCTAGTATGAACCTATGAACCTATGAACATTAGGGGAGGGTGTGTCCAATGATTGCTAAGCTTATTTCAGCCTGTTTGCATGAGGTGCTGCATTGTTGAGTGTATCCTTGCAGAGAGGTGTGTGCCCTCACTTCTAAGCTTTGTTTAGCTAAGGGGAGCAAGTTTTAATGAGTTTGCATAGCATGCCGCCATGCTGATCATGGACATCTGTGGGGGTGTGTACACTGAAAGCTAAGCTTTATTTACCTACAAGGCACGCATTTGCGTGCAGTGCTGCAGTATTGATTATATCTAAAACCCATTGACCTATTAATTAGTTTTGACCTCTGTTTAACTTAAACTAGGGCTATTAAATGATGTTAATGATATACTAGGCAGGTGGAATGCATCATAGGTAGCCAATCTCACAGTCAGCACCTACAGCACAGCACTATAAAGCATGCATACACTTTACAATCTGATTTTCCCCCATACTCTTCACCATGGGAGTACAGACTTGAGAATTTTAACTGAAAGAATGCTAGGGGCTGCTGCAGATCTGCTACATCTGTATTTGCTAGATGCTGAAGTCATTCCTGCTGCTGCTGCTGACACTAGGCCTAGGCAGAAGAGGAGAAGAGTGTTGTAATGTATAATGCTGTCAACACATGCATAGACGGTGCACATTGGTCATGCCAACAGATTTGACTGTCTAACTGAAACCAGCCACATATGGCCATACTGGTAATGTACACACATAGCTAGGGTAATAGTTATCCCACTGCTAGGAAACTAGATGCAGATAACAGTATGAAGCAATATCACTCTGCAGACCATAGAGGCTGTTCATCACAAGCTTAGTTTGTGTAATGCACAAGTACTGTGCCTGCAATCACATATACAACGGACTCAACCTGTGGTGCGTGGAATAAGTACTGTGATCTATAGTGAATAAGACTAAATGGGTAAGGGTTCTAATCTCACTCCAGGCTACTTGGTGCATGTGTATGTGTATACCCCTGCAAAACAGCTGCCATGCCCTCATGGGCTATCCACTTGCAATAGTTATGCACTTTTTGGCCCTGTAACTTACTTCTGGCTTCCACACTGCTTTCTTCTACAAGGCCTGATGATGTCATCCACCTCAAGACTACCAGCTGAAATTATAGCATCAAGACTTAGGCTGTGGTGCGTGTGATAAATACTGTGATATACAGTGTGTAAGACTAGATAGGTAAGGTTTCTAATCTCACTCCACTCTACTAAGTGTGGGTATGTGTCCAGATAGCATAAATATGATCACCTGGTAGCATAACAATAGGTAGGGTTTTGCAATATTTTATTTGTTGTGTATAATGTGGCTCCTCAAAGGACTGACCACAACAAGGCCTGCTAATGTCATCTAGCATATGTCCTGAACTGATAGTACTAGCAAACATGAGGTGTGTTGCATGCATTATGTACTTTCATCTGCAGTGTGTACCATTACATAGGTAAGTGTTCTCATCTACATACAACCAACTTGCACTATGTGTGAGCCTTGGCATGTCCTGTACGCAGTGATTGGAAGTGGTGCTAGCCTCAATGTACCCATAGTTGTGTGTGACCCTGTTAGTGCATTTTATATCATATTATGGAACCATAGGCTGTTTGAACTTCACTGGCATAATGGCCATACAGCCCTCACAATCATATACATCTTTATACCTGTAGTTACAGGATCAGCACATATTGTCCCAGTCCATGAGGGACAAAGACAGACAACCTGTGCTGAGAAAATGATCACCCAGCCATTCATATAGATGACATGTGGTGAGGTGTACTGAGGTGCTCTGTGTGCCATTAGGCAGGGTTCTGTTTAAAGAGTGTGTTTAAATCTGCTAGACAAATCTCTCCCACAAGCATGTAGTACCAATGTCACATACAAAGTTAATGTCCTTACAATGGGTTATCCATCTACTATGCCTCCTACAGATAGGCAGCATATGCAATAAAGCAGGGTCACACATTGCCCCATATGCAAGCCACTGATCACCTCTGCATAGTCTACATACCACAGGTGACAATGACACTCATTGCAGACTATCCCCCTTGAACACATACCAGAGATGTGAAGTGACCTTTTGAGTGACCATTCCGTTGTGTGTAATTGCCAGTACTGCTTGAAAAGGTACATCACCAAATGGCCATTGCACTCAGGTATTGGCATGCTAAGGGAAGAATACTTGGAGGTTAGGAGCATGTCACTTACAGGTGACTGTGGCCTCAGCTATGCCATATGATTCTTGCCATACCACTGTAGAGACAGGGTAATTTGAGGCACAATAGGTGTAAACCTGTGTGGCCAGGTCTGTGTGCCCAGTTCATTCACCCCTAAGTAGGTACATCACATGTTGCAACTGATGTCCTACTTACCAGGTACATAGGTCTAACTGATGGAAATGATACTACATATATATATTTGCATGTAGTTTATGGCCATTACTATGACAACAGGCATGTGTTTGCAATACCCTCTTACAGGATAGTAACATACCACAGAGAGTCTATGAGTGCTCACAATATGCGGACATCAGCCAACATTGTTAGCCACAGTCCGTAGTCAGGTATATTGAGGTTAAATGGATTCCAAAAGTAAAGGACCCAGGACTGTGCCCTGTTGAGTACTGCTACTGACAGATCAGCTACTGGAGGAGGATGTCCCCATGTTCCATATGTGTGCCAGCAATGGGCCACTTAGTGACCCCTACAATGGCAGTATCATGGATGCCTCAGTGGGTGCTTTGTGAATGTTGCCTGAGCAGGAAATATAGTCAGACGGCGTGGCTGAGTCTCAGGTGTATGCCCTGGTGTACCCTCACCCAGGTCCATGGTGACTGCCTCAGAAATGTCCTCTACATGTAACAATCATACTCCCCTTGTCACACATCAAAACTTTGTATAGTCAACTGTGTGTAGAACATATATGTGTTCTGATCAGCTCCATGATGATTGCCCCATGGCCATACATATAGGGATACTCAGACAAAGAGGTGTATAGTTATGTTGGTCATTGGATGCACCACATCTGTGCAAGGATATAACAGTTGCCATTGTCCACTCAGCTGGTGTGCAGCCAGTAGTGTCAGTATGATTGCAAGGGTGCCCCAATGGTGTTAATAATCCTTGTCAGATTGCATGTGGGATGCAGCCTGGAATGGTAGCATGCGCAGTAGATGCTGAGTATCTTACAATGAGAGGACAGATATGAACTGCTCTGTAAATATGAAAGTTATGGGACAGGTTGTAGGAATGTCATGTGTTACGTGGTGGGGACAAGGGAGTGTATTTGACACAGGCAGTGTGGGTGTACAGGTTAGGTATGAATCCAGACCCATCATATGTGGCATCATGATGTATGAGGTCACAGACAATCTGTGACTGCCCTTTGAGGTCACAAGTGTAACTACACCATGTGTTGTGGTCCTGCTTTGCGTGGGTGGCTACTTTTTGTCACTTACCATGTGTACTCAACATCACAACCACACTATGTGCTTCTTTTAGCTGAGATGGTAGTGCCGCCATGTAAGGTGGTGGGCAACCTCATCCCAACTGTCACACAGCACTGTCCACCTGTTATTGTACATCCTGCTAATAACAGTTATCCAATAGTCAAGTTTGCTGAGCCATGATGAGCATGTGTCCCTCCTGTCATGTCTAGACAAGTTCATGCCATTTTAATGCTGCTGACATAATGCATGGGTGTAGAGCTCTGAATACTTGCCTGTCCCATCTGAAGGGGGAAGTGCAGTCACGCTATGTCAAGCATCCCACTGGAGGTAATAAATGGCTGTCTTGACATATATGTCTGTATTGTCTGCAAGAGGGGGTACATGCAGGTAGGTCTAAAGAGACTGATCTGTGGCCAGATCCCACTAAGGAGGATCTCACACTGGGGGGAGGGGCTGTACGTGTTACCCATAGTGGTAAACACTTGATGCATTATGTTGGTTCCCAGTGTGGGGATGCCATAGCACTGCCTCAGGGCATTGTAGGTAAGGACCTGGACCATCCCTTGGGCACGTGAGCCACAGCACGACTAAGCAACACAGTGTGTGCATATTACACTTCCCTAATGTGTTTGTTTGTGCTCTGTACAGACATCTTGCATGACTCTCTTCCTGCAACATGCTGAAAGTAACTGCAACACTTACACTTACTTGCATAGAGGGCAACTAACAGGTAGTGCTAAGCAGTATCCCCAGATCTCTGAGTCGTGTCACCTGATATGCCATGATAGGAGTTAGCATGGATACAAGCAATGTCACTGTCATACACCTAGTGACACTGGACCAAACAGTGTTACTTTGGCTCAAGGCCACATCATGCCTACTGACTGAAACTGGTGGAACCATTGACTGTTACATTATGCAATGGATGTTGAACATATGTCTCACTCCACCAACTATGGCCTGACAAGATGTATGACAATATTAGGCCTGCAGGCCTTGCTGAAAACTGTGTATGTCATGTACAGAGTGTTATGTCAGCTGGTGGATAGGCCAATGTCTGACAGTCATACTCTGGAAAGATAGCAGTGGTAAACCTGGGCTAAAATGATACCAGTCACCAGTGTGGTTCACAATCCTACATTACTGGCATACCCCATCTACCTATTCCCTCTCTGCACTCATAACCACTATCAGTGACCACTGACTGAGTACATTAGCAGGTCATTACATATTGGGAGCTGTCACAGTCTCCACACAGAACCAACAGGTTAGGGATGTAAATCCTAGACCGTCACTACTATATTGAATGTGGCAGTCATCACAGCTGTCATTGTGTGCAATGGCATCTTTGCTATGTCACTACAGAGGCATATTGTGCAACTGTAGCAGCCACACAGCTTCCATACACCAATACACAGAGTAGATAACATGTTCTATGGAGTCTATGTCATGACCGTACATGTGTAGTCTGTTCCCTAAATGCTTTGCAGGGTATGTGTCTGGCTTCATACAGGGAGGTGGTGGATCCCCCTTTGTACCTCCTCACATATCCATGACAGGACTAACACATGTCTCACCTATTCTACATGCCTACAACATCACTGCGGTATAAATAGTACATGATGGAGAGACAGGTATGTAACACAGACAGTACACCTTACATGAAACAGGATCCCCATGCATGTGAAGCACACATCTGCTGTCACACACATAATGTACAATGGGATGCAAAGCATGGCAATCATAACTGGTGTATAGAAGCTGTCTGTACTGGACACAGGATATTTGTAGATGGGTCATCCCATCACCACTGCTAGTAGATGTGTGAGTTCCCAACACCCTGGTGACACTTATCAAGGGTAACAAACCTGTTCAGAGATTAGGGATGCATGATTATGCTGAATGCCACCATTGTCATTGTTAGCCTGTCAAACACATATGAGCCTATGGAGCCATGCACTTATAGTGCTGTACCTAGCTGAAAAAAATATTTCTGCTGTGCTGACATGCCATCCTGTGCTGTTTCATAACTGATGGGTATTCATGGATTATCCTAACAGACCGCTGAAACAGAAACATAAACAGGTTCGTGACACACCTGTCATCATGTAAGTATGCATCCATTACATCATGCAATGTAAAGTACAGAAAAGTATGTTGCGTACTCGTGACAAATGCCAGCATATAGTATCTGTTGTTAACCACTACAAGTGGCATGACAAAACAGCACTGCATTATACAAGTACATGCTAACTAATATAGTCATTCTGTGCATCAGACACAGAAGTTCATTTCCCTGCATCAATGGCGAGGATGAGAGGGATGTGGCACAGGTATCATCACTTAGACAGGGTGTTGTGTGGGGATGCAGGAGGCCTAGGCTGACCCAAATGGTTGACAGCATGTGTGTGAGTCAGGAAGGCAAGCAGGTAAGACAGACCATGGAAAGGTGCCATGTTTGCTGTAGGTGACCTGCATTTGACAGTGATGTGTGAGTGTGTGCATGTACACAGTCAGGACCATACATGGTAGAGTTGACAGTTCACCGTCTCTGGCCACAAACACAGGAAGTGGCTCTGCCAGGAGGTGCACTGGCACCTCCATGCCCAAGGTCAGAAGTGACGCTAGTACCTGATGGTGACTGCTGTCTGCTGGGACTGTGTCCCCCATGGAAACACCCAGGACCATGAGCCCATGGCCTGCATTTCATGATGCAAACAGCACACCCCCCTCTGTAGCGCTGGATGTACTGCCACTATGGGAGTGTGATTGTGCATGGTCATGTGGACTCTCAGCAGATGCAATTGCTGATCTACATACATGAGTCTGACGCTCAACTCCAACCACACATTCCAGCACAGACAGTGTGAGGTCCAAGACAGACACTGTCTCAACCCACCTTCTGTCCACTGCATCAGCCAACCAATCCAGGGTGTCCCAAGTGCAGTGGAGGCAGTCATGGATGTCAGACTGTGCAGCATCCATAACCCTAAGCATATGTCTGGTGTTCTGTTCAGAATGTGCCTGTGCCCATATGACAGCCCGAAACATGCAGCGAGTGACCCATGATGTGGCATCTGCAACAAGTGGTGGATGGACACCAGATCTCCTACAAGCATCCCTGTCAATCTGCCTGTGTGGGACCTTGCCAGGTCTATAGCTATGACCAGTGTCTACACTCACTGGAGCCATAGTTGCAACATGTTCCTGTTCAATGCTCCCACTCTCTGATCCCCCCAATATCTGTGGCATCTGGGGAATGGGTATGTGTGGACATACTGAGTATGTGCAGTGATAATGGAGGCAGAAGAGGGATGTCTACCTCTGGGACAGATTAAGCCTCCAACCCCCACCTGTGCCTCACTGTGGCCACCATCATCATCAGAGTCCAAACAGACACTGACAACAGGTTGTGTAGGGGACAGAGAGCAACTACCCTGGTCATCTATGATAAGAAGAAAAAAGTGATCCATGAGTACCTGCACTATTGTTACGAGAAATCCACTTGTACTCAAATAACAAAGACCCACAACTGGATTAGCAGCCAAATTTTTCATCTCCACTTTTGTCCAAAATAGACTTTCTCAGAACAAAATACACATTCAACTTAAGACCTTTACAATAATCCCTTCAAGTAAATGACCAGTACAATTTACCTTTTAATTAAGCAATATAACAATATACTTGATAAAACAGCACATAAAAAACAGTACACCTATCTTAACAAATATATTGAAATACATGTTTTACTGCCTACTTTAATGCCCTTTCAAGCTTTTGTGTTTTAAATTGCATTTTAGAGTAAATGCATCATTTAAACCAGGAGGCTTATCTTTTCTTAACTGTCACTGCCAAACTGTTTCTATTTGCTCAACTATACTCCTGTGATTACCCCATTTAAGATCCTTATGTACCTGTTGCAGAATGGAAAATAAAAACATTCTATTCTGTTTACACATGACAGCATGTTTAAATAGGGCATTATTATGACCCTTAACTTTAATAGAATATAAATGTTCCTTAATAAAACAGTGTCATGCTTACCAGGAGCAGGACCATGGCCTTGGCCAATACCTGAATGACCTGTGAAAGTTGACAGCAAGGTAATTTCAGTACCAATGCATGTTGTAGCACAACAAGGTAATACAGCCATATATCTCACATTTACAGCACCTACTGTGTTACTTGTTGTATTGGTCACATTCTGAGTATGAAAGTACAACTAAGGTAAAACCCTTCCCTCAAAAGATCTAAAACCTGACACCCACATAAAAGTATGTAGAGCCTTGACACCCTGACTGCTACAATATTACTGTGCTGATCACAGTAAGCCTACCTGCATGCTTATCTGCTGTGGAAACTGTGGCACCCACCTCCATGATTTATGGTGTGATGGATGCCTGGGAGTTATTGTATGTCCCTAGGTTCACCAAGAATTCCTCAGTGGCAGTGAATGGTTGATCCATTGCAGGCCCACCACTGGTGATGGCATGATCCCTGGCTAGATCAGCTGCCCTTCATCGTGCAGCATTCACCATGTCTGTAGCATGGTGTCAAACCTGTTAATATGTCCTGTCCTGGTGGCCAGTCCATTCACATCCCAGACAAGGTCATCCCACAATGCAGCTCGCTGTTCCCTGTTTTGCCTCCCCCGGACAATAAGATGTGATGACGTTGCCTTAGTCCTTCCAATATAGTTTTAGATTCCACATCAGAGAAGAGTACAAGGCATCTATAATACATGAGTTCTGAAAGACAAAAAAAGGGGGACACATTACAGGTTCACATATGTGGAACTACACTATGTAGAGATACAGCAAGGACAACATGGCTGGCACTATTCACTGCTTGCTCACACATGTCATACCCCACAGTTTTCAAACATACTAATTGTGTGGATACAACTGAGATAGTATTCCTGTGTTTGCCATGACAGATACTGCTGTATGATCATGCACCCAACACCCGGGTCTACTGTGGTGTGCCCCCTATGGGCAATCCCCTAATAATATATCATAAGAACAGTGCCACACAATTAGCAGTGTGCTATTACAGCTACTATAAAGGGACAGTCCAACGAGACCAGTATGCCACAATGACAACAGCCAATGCACCCTTGATGTATAGTACATCCTGTGTAAGTGTAAAACAGCAGGGGATCAATGACATGTCATTATCATAGGTCTACGACAGGCTTAATGTTCAATTCCCTATTCCTCATACATTTATTCACCCATCTGTATCATGTTGTACACAAAATCAGTTACATACCTGATGGAGTGTAGTACTCCTCTGTTGATATGTGGTGATAGTAATGTTTTCACAAAGAAGTGCTCTTTGTGAGGAAAGTCTCATTAAGACTGGTTCCCCTTAGACAGCTGCTTGCCTTTTAAACATGTTTCTCATCAGAAGGTGATTGCCTCTAAATCAATCTGTTGGTCTGAAATGCTAATTTCAGCTAACACAGCAGATTTGCTCTATCATCAGCAGATTTGTACTATCATCAGCCAATGGCATGTGACCACTGTGCGATATATAAGGCCTTCATGTAGATTAGGGCCCCTTTCTGTCATGTTGTGCTGGGCAATACTGGGGTCAGAAGACTACATCATCACAGAGGGTGGGTCTGTAGCAGAAATCTTACCATAGAGATGTGTGTGCTACAGGCTGCAGCTGCTGTTGCTGGTGATAGACAGAGAGAGAGAGTGTGAACGCTTTGGTGGACAACAACCTGTAGAAGCAACTGTGGAAGCTGTGTCAGCCTTGTTGGAGAGGCAGAGCCAGACTAATGCTACTCTTTCCAATCCGAATAAGGCATGTGATTAAGGTAAGTATGTTAGGCAACAGTATCATTAACAGAGTGCTTGTCAACATGTTTAGTGTGTCCTTGGGTAAGATGGGGTATAAATATAAGAATATGTCCACCATTTGTGCAAATGCAAGGCCATGTGTTACAGTCTGGTAGTAATTTGCAGAGTGTATGAGGGCAGGTCTTGTTACAAGCAGGGACCTTCAATGTGTATGTTAGCTGTGCAGCTGTGATCATCTGCACAGTGAATTTGGAAGGATTATGTGGTGCACTCTGATATTAGTGGCCCTCATTTGCAGTACCTGCATTAATATTCTGTGTGAATTCATGACCGACACTTTATGCATATATAGTTTTTCCATAGGGGTATGTGAAGTGTGTTCCTACCTGCAGGCCTGTGACCTCCATCAGTGAAAAGCAGACATGTCATTTGAAATGCATTGGGTGGATAAAGAGTGCATGACTCCGTCATTAATTGCTGAATTCATAATACTGAAACTTCACTTCTACACACCACTGGATTTGAACCCAGGACAGTATGTGGCAAAATGCACCATTTACAAGGCAATTAACAAACTGAGCTACTGAATCACTGCTCTAAGTGGTGTATTTGCGACATATATGTGCACACATACAGGATGTGACATGCATTTTCCATATCCATCAGTAAGTGCATGGCTTTATATGGATGTATGCATGCACTAGGGTCCCAGTTGAACATGTATTTTACCATTAATGCCTTAGCAGGTGTCCTTCTACATGTTGCTGCTGAAGGACACATTTACCTGCTAGTGCAAGCCTCACTTACATCCATTATTATGTCTTTGGCTTTCTAGTGGTGTAATATTACAGCAGAGTCCAAGGTACACTCCCATTTCTAATCTTTTTAATTTAATTATATTTTAATCAAGTTTGTATGACTTGGCATGACATGCAACATTGCTGAAACAGATTTAATGACTGTAACTGGCAATTACTACATTTTAATTGAACCAGGTGTTTTAAGTAAGAGCTGTTTGGCATGGCAGGATAATGCAGTTGTCGCAAGGTATGATGGTCTTGGGTCCGAAATATGGGGCAGGTGTTTATTTGTAAGTGTGTATTACAAGTTTAAAAACACATATAGCTCTATTTAGCTGAGCTGAGCAAATCTGCGTGATGTGGCACTCCATGCAGCAGCGAGCAAAAAAATATAGAGAAAAGAAAAATGGGGAGATAGGAAAGTGCCAAAATGGGGTGAAAGCAGGGGAAAACATACTGAAAAGCAGGTACGGATGTGTAGGAAAGAACCATAGCTATCCATTTCTTGTACAGCAGCAGCTGTGCACAGACTTTGTACATGACTTTGAACTCTTAACCCCAGAGAGAGGGGTGAGGACAACATAACTGCATTATCAAGCCAATTGGACCAAATTACATGTGTCCAGTTGACACGTGTGTGAAATGGAGAGCTATGTATGGTACAATATATTTTTAGTGGGGACAAATGTCCATTTTTTTATTTTTTAAGGTGAGAGTGGAATGTTGGGGAAGGGACATAGATACATGTGGGTGAGGTAAGTTGGATAGGTGAGCAAGTATTTGCAGACAGACAAGATAATCAAGATAGCAGACAGAGACAGTGTGTGACACATGAGGGGGGTGAACACCTTGGATAGGGAGGGTGTTGTGGAATCCAAGTCCCATGTGCCTCCAGATGGCAGCAGTATGAGTCACATCCTCACCCATGGGGCTGTCAGCACTGGTCCTTCACTGCCCTGAGGGTGGCAGTGCTGGAGGCTGGGCACAAGGTTTAGGCTACCTCACCAGGTTGTCCAGAATGCCCTCAATTCGGCTTAGGTGGTGGTCAAACCCATGGTAGCCTATCCTGGGCACCATGACCAGCAGCTCATCCTGTGTGACAACACCTCCTCCAACACTACTCCCAGAGGGGGCTGGGCCCCATCCGATGGGGTGGTACTATCCAATGCCAAAGGTAGTGCTGGGGCAGTAGAGGGGGCACCACCAGTCTGGGTCCCAGATGTGCTGGGACCTGGTGCCACAGCTGGTTGAGGCAAGGTAGGGGGATCAACCAGAGCTGGCCTACCTTGATGTGCTGTGGTGAATGAGGTATAGCAATAAGTTATGGTTAGTAATAATTAAATCATTGTTAGTATTAACAGACTTGAACATCATTTTAATTCATCCAAATAGCATACCAATAAGAAGTAAACCATAAGGGCAACAAAATAGTTAGTTTAAAAAGTATGTTAATTGTGAATCATAATGACACGTAACAATATCACATCACATTTTGCAAAAATATACTTAGTTTAACAATATATGTAAATATTAAATCATAATAATAAATAACAAAAATACATTAATGAAGATAAGAGGTGGGTAGAGAGAAAGACAAAAACATTCCATTACTGACAATGCAGACTATATCCCTGAGAACACTGATACTAAATACTCTACAGACATATATTATCAGTTCTGAGTACAGTGATTACAATTATCCTGTAGCTGATGTAGGATGTACATACCTCTCAAGCTGTTAGCATGGGTCAGTATGGGCGAATCAATAACAAATGCAGGTACACTACTACGCAGAACACTTTCACATAATGTGGACTTCTATAACTACCAAGGTGTTCTGTAAGCAGATTTGGTAATACACTGCATTCCAGGTAATCATTTTTCTGGTAATCCTGTGACAGATAGATTAGGCCATTTTATTTACATTACATGAAATTGTGACACTTGAGAAACATGTTTATGTATAGTATATAATCTAGACATCTGTCATGCCTTAGCTGGCAGGCATGGGAATAGAATCCAATAGCTGTGACTGCAGGAGACATCTGCAAAAAAAAAATGTAACTTTATTAGCTTTGCTGATAACTGTCTGTGAAATGTTAGCACATCACATCTGCTCATAACATGGGCTACCTCAACCATATACCACATACCATTTGTCCCTGGAGTGGGAGAAAAAGACAGCATTGTGTGACTGAATTTGTTTTGCATTCTTGAAGTATTACAATGCTATACCTGACTGCATTGACTGTCGAACATACATGCATGGAATACAGCCGTTCTGCATTTATTGAAACAAATCTCTTTGGAAATCAACTATACTGCTTAAAACTTTATTGGTATTGCTTATAAGTGTCTGTGAAATGTAACCACAATCATATCTGTTCATAACATGGGCTACCTCCCCGATATACCTTTTGTTCCTGGAGTGGGAAAAAATGACATCGTTATGTGACTGAATTCATTTTGCATTTCAGAACTATTACAGTGGTATACTTGACTGCAGTGACAATAGAGCACACATGCATGGAATACAGTCATAATGCATTTATTAAAACAGATATCTGAAGTAATTAACAATGCTACTTAACACTTTATTCATATTGCTGATAAATGTGTGTAAAGTTCACACAATAATTGCCCATAGACTGGGCTACCTTAGCCATATACTTTTATTACCTGAAGTAGGAGAAACAGAGAGCATTATGTGGCCAGTATTGGCCTGAAGACAGCCTTGCACCATACTATGAGTTAAACAATACAGTTTGCAGGACATTAGTTTTAAGTTCTACAGCTATTACAGTGCTACACTTGACTGCAACAACCTTACCATAGACAAGTAATACATACAGCTGTACTGTAATGGTTATGACAACACAATCCTGCTGTGCACCATTTTGCTTACTGTTATTGGTATTGTTTATTGCTTATTGCAATACAGTTGTTATTGTTCATTTATTGCACTACAGCTCTGCTTACCCATTTATTGCACTACAGCACTACTTGCCCATTTATTGCACTGCAGTTCTATTTGCCCATTTATTGCATTACAGTTTTTATGGTGTATACTTTATTGCATTAAATGCTTTACTCCTCGCTTATTGTACTACAGTTAGCATAATGCATCTGTGCATACCATACTCATGGCACAACCTGGCCAGGTGCCCAGCATGTGACTCGACCTTCCATGCCCTCTCAGCTACAGCTGTTGGGAGAGAAGCACACCATCATGCATACCAGTTTTGCAGACATTCAGTTTGCATATTGGTAAAGCAGAGGGCAACATACTTACAGATTTGTGGGGTATTCACAGCTCCAGCCAGGTGTCCAAGATCCCCCTCTTTCTCCACTTCAGGATGTCATACTGGTGATGACACTGCTCACCTGTGTGAGGGATACTAGTGACACTGGTGAGTTTCTTGGCCAACTGATTCCAGGCCTCTGCTTTACACTCCAAGCCCTGGAAAAAACCCTGCAGCAGCCTGGGTTCATGATTTTACATGGAGAAGAAAGACCAAGGACTCTTGAACACCCCATCTCTGTGCCTGAAAGCACACACCTTCACCAGCATTGCTTGGCATATCCACAGTCAATAAGACTCCAAGGAATGATGCAGAATTCCTGTTTATTGTGCTTAATATAGGCTGTTTTTCCACCTTTACATGTTATTAAGCAACATTCAAAAAAGTGATGCATTGCTTAGCAGTGCGCAAACCAGCTAAGCACAGCTAAGCAGAGCGAAAACTCACACAACTGGGGGTTTAGCTCAGCTTAGCACCACGCAAACAATAGTAGCATGTTTAAGCAGTGCTCAGCCCAGCACAGCAGTGCCATATTCACAAATTTGTTTTTAAAATGAAACATATATATTAAATTAAATTATAGACATCTTATCATTACTACAGACTCAAACCCTGGACCTACTAAATAATGGGCTGTGTCTCTACCCATTTTGCTACTTGGATATTATGAAAACTAGTATATCTTCACATTTACTACTGGGCTAACTGTTAGCGTTGCTAAGCACCATAGTGTGCTATGCAAACGCAACCCCAGACATAAGTAATTAATTGCAACCACTTTGTATTGTTAGATGTCTAGTAACTGTCGGTATGTATGTAAGAGCACCCCTTGGCTCTGCAGTGCTCCCGGCATGTAAACAGCAATAAAAAAAATAGAAAAAAAATATATTTAAAATTATAAAAATCCATAATTATGATAATTAATGACATCTAGTTTCTATTTTTAGATGTCTGGCAGGTGTCAGCTGTCTATATGTGAGCACAGCTTGGCATTGCTGCACTCTGCACCACAGAAACATGCAAAAAGTGGAAAAAATGTAAAATAAAATATTACACACTTGACCCAATTCACAGCATTTCAACAGTAGATGGGAGTATATGCCATCCACAACCACGGGTAACCTCTGCACTTCTCCTTACTCCTATTCAATAACCCTGTTTTTATGCTGTCCCTCTGCAGTGCACCATCATTAATATGCATGGAATGCTGCTGAGGGGAGCCATGGCCATGCACACCAATATATTCTGTGTAAGTTCTACATGGATTTTATTAAAGCCTGGGGTTAAACAACATTACTTATGTCTCACCTCTTTACAATAGGTTGCTGATACTGCCTTAGTTTATCCAGAGGATTTTTATTTTTTTCTTGAGAAAGCTTTAAATAATGTTGTTCTCCAACACTTGTTCTGGTTTAATCATTGTGGCAATGAATTATATTCCATTAAAGATGTTAAACTGTGGAATAAACATCCTTTAGATATCCAATTATATTTACTTGTTTCCTATTTTAATTTCCAGTCAAAGTTTTACCTGCATTCATACCAGATTAATAAAGTAGTAGTGGTAAAAATATAATTTCTTCTTCCTAGTTAATTTTGAACTCTCTTGATTCCATTTTTGCTGATCCTTTTCTACATCTTTGTATTTGTATTGAATCTTTACTTTATTCCTATGAACTTCTCTCAGTCTTTGTTTTCTCATTATTATTGTTCACTTACTGCTATTCTTCTCTGTCCCTCTCTATACCTTCTACCACATCTTCTGCCTTGTCCTTCCCTTCCCTTTTTTGTATTCCTTCATTTATGTTATTGTTCCCCCTTACCTTTCTGATCTTAGTTTGCTGCATACTACTATATCTCATTTCTGCCATGTCATGTCATTATTCCTGAAAGAATTTCAAAATGTTCGGAAAATGATGCACTGCTGACAAATTACGCACACTGGCTTTGGTCCCTTGCAATGCTCTTAGCTCTATCAATTTTGTTTCCCACATGGATGCTGGAAAGGTATAACTTCTGTCAAACAGTGTTAAACTCGCACCCATTTGGCACATTAGTGGCAAAAACAGACCAAAATGGGATTGATTATTTTTTCCCATAGTCTTCCTCACACACCCATCGAGGTCTTCTCCCAGTTTCTGGATGCAAGAAAGTATTTATGTTTCAGATTATGTTGCAAATTCTTAATCTTTATTTATATTTGAAGAAGTCTTTATTTACAAGGAAAAAGTACTCATCTAGCTGTTTTATTTATTTATTTTTTATTAAACCAGCAATTCAGCAAAGATCTAAAAGTAACATTCAACTGTTTGTTTTATTCTCAGTCATTATGCTATTTTATTCTTATAGGTTCATAGGTTCATAGGTTGGTACTAGACTATCAGTCCTAGGGCCTATACAATCCTAGCCATAACAATTCCCTGGCTATTTCTTCCCACACTATTTACTTCCCTGGACCCCTGTCTAGCAGGGTGATTGACGTGATCCCTGGGGTGAATTTCCTTTCTCCCATCCAATCGTCAAGGTTCTTTTTGAAGAGGGCCAATGAGGCACTCTGCTTGACATGTATGGTCAATCTATTCCAGAGTCTGGGGAGTCGCTGGGTCAGGAACCTATCCCTCCAGCATGTTTTGTTTATTGTGATGACAAGGTTTAGATCCCTGGAGCATGTGGCTCTGAGGGATTGGGATTTCTTTAAGTGCAGCATGTCCAACAGCTCTGGGTTTGACATGCCCTTGTATGTTAAGCAGAGATTGCCTCTGAGTAGACAATATGTGACAGAGTATAGCTGGAGTTTTTTTAAGGCGGTCAGCATAGGGCATCTGCTTTAGGCCTGCGATTCTTTTAGTGAGGTATTTTTGCGGCCTTTCCAGTTGTTGCAGATGTCTTGAGAGGTGCATAACAAACGGGGTGTTGTATTCTATAATGGGTCTAATGAGGGATGAGTACAGTGGGAAAATGACCTCCTTTTTTCTGAATGAAAAGCCTTTAGTGATGAGGTGTGCCACATAGAAGGATTTCCTGACTGTTGTGGCGATGTGGTTATCGAAGGTGAGACCACTGTCCACCTGTGTCCCTAAGTTTCTTATCACACTTTCAGTGTTTAGTGTACTTCCACCTATATGGTAATTCATGGATACATGTTTTTTCCCAAAGGGGATAATTCTACATTTCTTGGCATTGAGCTTGAGCCCATGGCTCTGGCACCAAGCATCTGTTTCTGTAAGGCTCTTTTGTAGAGTATCCACGTCATTTGGGGATTCAATAATGGCTCCCAGTTTGCAGTCATCTATGAACTTTGTTAGCCAGAGTCCCTTAGTGTTGGCCTGTATGTCAGAGAAGTAGATGCCAAATAAGAGTGGTCCCAGGACTGAACCCTGAGGTACTCCACTTGTCACTTGTCTGGAGCTAGATTTGGAGTCGGCTACTTTTACAGTGTGGGTTCTATCAGTAAGTCAGTTAGCAACCCATTGGGTGATGTAAGGATTAATGCCCAGCTTAGTAAGTTTATCTATGATTCCAGAGTGGGGGATGGTGTCAAAGGCCTTGGCAAGGTCTAGATAGGCTGTGTGGACCACCTTTCCCTTGTCCATGGGTCTGGAGTCTGATTCGAAGACGTCAATCAAGTTCAGGAGACAAGATCGGCCCTTCACAAACCCAAACTGGGTGGGGTCCAGTGTTTGAAGGCTGCCAATGTCTTTGTTTATAAGTTCCATGATAATATGCTCCATGGCCTTGCAGATAAGGCTCATCAGACTGATGGGACGGTAGTTTCCGGGATCCAAGGTGGATACCCCCTTGTGGAGTGGGATAACTGTAGCTCTGCGCCACTCAATGGGCACGAAACCTGAGGTGAGGCTATGATTAAACATGACACTTAGGTGAGGTGTCAGTTCATATTGTAGTTCATGTAGTACACAGCCCGTGATGTCATTTGGTCCCATGGATGTTGTATTCTTAGCTTTGAGGAGTGCGTTTTTTTACCTGTGTGGCTGTTATTACTGGAATTTTGCAATCATCCGGTATTGAGATGGGCCATTTAGGGGGTAAGAGATGGGTGAAGTTGGCATTGAATCGATCTGCCAGGATATAGACAATATCCTTGGAATCAGTATATTTAATGCCATTCTGTTTTAGCTCAGAGCAGATCTGAGCATTGCCATTTAGATTCTAGACATAGTTATAGAAAGCCTTTTGGTTGTCTTTGGAATCTTTGGCAATTTTATTTTCGTAACTAGCTTTCGAGGATTTTATGAGACATCTCAGTTTCTTACTGAGGCTGGTAAGGGAGTTTTTTGCATCCTGGGATTTTCCTCTTTTCTGCAACAGTTTCTTCTTTTTGTTGTAAAGTTTGTTTATGGCAGAGGACCACCAGATTGGCTTTTTTTTTTGGATGAGAGCATCTTGGTTCTATTTGGGATGGCATAATTCATGCATGAGTGGATGTGCTCGTACAGTGCCTTAGTGTAGGATTCAACAGTTGAACTTTCAGTTCCCGTCTGCATGGGTGTCATGAAGTTTGTCAATTCTGACTTGAGTAGCATGAAGTTGGCTTTGGAGAAGTTTTTTTATGGAGGTTTCCTTACTGGGGGGTGGGGGTGGGATGTGGATGTTAAGGGTGATTAGCTTATGGTCAGACCTGACTAACGAGAGGGTGACCATAGGTGTGGAGCATTGATTTCCCATGTTGCTAATGATCAGGTCTAGGATATTGGTGCCCCTGGTGGGACTATGGATTAGTTGATCCAGGGCGTTAGAATTTATGAATTCCAAGAACCATTGGGCAAAGGTGTTGATCATTACTGCCTATTGTTTTTAATCTATGTGTTTTACATATTTTACTAATTCACAAAAAGTAATGCTATTTAGCTTCTTTTAATAAAGTAAAATGTTTATCTTTATGAAAACTACTGTGTGGATTACTTTATCAGCTTGTAGTGGCTCCATGATTAGTTTGATTTTTTTTTTTTTTTTTGCCATTCACTGTTTCAGTCTTTGTTTTTTCCTAATCTGTGCTCCAAAAAATATCACAATAAGGCAGCATGGTCAGTGCAACCATTTTAATGGGATGCTACAAATGTATGTTTAACTGGCTAAGACTACTGTAACTATAGGCAACTTATTCATTAACATTGACAATCAAACTATAATTTGAACATTTTGGATAGCTCTGATTTGGGCAGCATGTCAGATCTAGGACTTTTGATCCAAAGATCAAAAGTCTGATTCCATTCCCACTGAACACACTTTAACATAAGCACTTCCATCGAAAAAGCACTTTTGTTAAAGTGTGTCCCACAAAAAAAAAAAAAAAAAAAAAAACACTAAATTAATGTGTTTGTAGGGGGGCAAGCCCCCCTGCACCCCCCCGTGTGAGGATCTATGCCCTCCACACCCCGCTACTTAAAGATTCTCCCTCCGAGATTGCACTACAGTGGGAAAAGGGAATATTCCCTGATCCACACCATAGTCCGACCTCCACAACATGCATATTTACGCAAAAGTGCTTCTTTCTTTTCTTATACTTTACAAAGAAAAAAAAAAGCCCCAAACCAGGCATGTCCAAGGGTCAGCTTCCGGTGATTTCTCCTGTCCACCTGGTGAATCTGGGCATTCTGGGGCAATGCAGCAATTGCCTCATATACACAGACAACCCTCTCCTCCTACCATCCAACACTACAACCTGTGAGAGATGCACTTACATAGCCAAAATGGAAGCAAAGCTCTCTCCACCCAAGATTGTGCTAAACAGTCAAGAGGAGAAGGTTAACACCCACACTACACCACAAGCAACACATAGCCCTTCTAAACCCGCACCACCAACACCCACATATAGCAACACTAAATCCACATATGCAGAGGCCCTTAACTGTAACCTGCCCAAGCAACAAAGACCTCTGAAGCTGAAACGCAAACAAACACCAATCACAACCAATGTGTCACATGGTTCACAACACCAGTGTGCCACCCAGCAACAGACCCTAAGGCAAGACAATGTACCTAACACTTTAGTCATAGTTGGGTCTATAGTCCGGCACACTGATGTCCCTCTCACCAGGTTGAATAAGGAGAAAATTACAGTCAGCTGCCTGTCGGGTGCCAGGATCCGCCACATAACGCATGCACTCAAGTCACTCCACAACAAGTACAAATATGACTCTGTCATTGTCCATGTTGGAGTGAATGACTTGAGACGTACCTCCCTGGACTACATGAAAAGAGACATGGAAGAGCTCTTGGATCATGTGGCCCAGGCAGGTATGACCCTAGCCTTGAGTAGCATCCAGCCTTCGCCCAGAATGATACCACAATATAAGGATAAAATGATTGACTTCAACAATTGGCTAAGCTTATGGTGTCATTCAAAGGGGATCCAGTATCTGTCTGCCTGGGATGACATGATTGACAGACCACGATGCTTTGCCAGAGATGGTCTGCACCTGTCGCCCCTGGGATTCAGGTTACTGGCTAAGGCTCTTGCCACCCCTATAGTGCCTTTTTTAGGCAAGCTTCAAAGGACAAAACCACCACCGTAACAGGTACAAGCATGCAAAATCTGAAGGTAATGCTACTCAATGTTGGAAGTCTAAACCTCAAAATGCACTCTCTCGAGGCACTCCTAAAAATGGAGAACATCGATATCTGTGCAGTAACTGAGACCTGGTTCAAGGCTCCAGAGAGAACCCCTGCAATACCAGGCTACAACTCTTACCACACTTTTCAGCCACCAAACCAGGACCGAAACACTAAAGGTGGATGAGTGTCAATATTCACCAAGGATATTCACACCACCAGGCTAGTTGGCCAACACAATGTGTCTGAAATTCTCCAAGTGCAACTAACACTAGGTAAGACTGCAATCCAAATTGTAGCTTGCTACAGATCCCCCACCATACCCCAAGATTCTCACTACACCTTTCTAAACATACTGGAAAATATTAAGATAGAACCAAACACCCTAATACTGGGTGATTTTAACTACCCTGCCATTAACTGGGAAAACTACTCATGTCCCAACACCTTTGCGCAACGGTTCTTGGAATTCATAAATTCCAACGCCTGGATCAACTAATCCATAGTCCCACCAGGGGCTCCAATATCCTAGACCTGGTCATTACCAACATGGGATATCAATGCTCCATACCTATGGTCACCCCCTCATTAGTCAGGTCTGACCATAAGCTAATCACCCTTAACATCCACATCCCACCCCAACCCCCAGTATAGAAACCACCATAAAAAAACTTCTCCAAAGCCAACTTCATGCTACTCAAGTCAGAAGTGACAAACTTCATGACACCCATGCAGACGGGAACTGAAAGTTCAACTGCTGAATCCTACACTAAGGCACTGTACAAGCACATCCACTCAGGCATGAATCGTGCCATCCCAAATAGAACCAAAATGCTCTCATCCAAAAAAGGAAGCCAATCTGGTGGTCCCCTGCCATAAACAAACTTTACAAAAAAGGAAGAAACTTTTGCAGAAAAGAGGAAAATCCCAGGATGCAAAACTCCTTACTAGCCTCAGTAAGAAACTGAGATGCCTCATAAAATCCTCCAAAGCTAGTTATGAAAATAAAATTGTCAAAGATTCCAAAGACAACCACAAAGCATTCTATAACTATGTCAAGAATCTAAATGGCAATGCTCAGATCTGCTCTGAGCTAAAACAGAATGGCATTAAATATACTGATCCGAAGGATATTGCCAATATCCTGGCAGATCGATTCAGTGCCAACTTCACCCCCCTAAATGGCCCATCTCAATACCGGAAGATTGCCAAATTCCAGTAATAACGGCCACACGGGTACAAAATGCACTCTCTAAAGGCACGGATACAGCATCCATGGGACCAGATGACATTCTGGGCTGTGTACTACATGAACTACAATATGAACTGGCACCTCACCTAAGTGTCATGTTTAATCATAGCCTCACCTCAGGTTTCATGCCCACTGAGTGGCACAGAGCTACAGTTATCCCAATCCACAAGGGGGGATCCACCTTGGATCCCAGAAACTACCGTCCCATCAGTCTGAGCAGCCTTATCTGCAAGGCCATGGAGCGTATTATCATGGAACTTATAAACAAAGACATTGGCAACCTTCAAACACTGGACCCCACCCAGTTAGGGTTTGTAAAGGGCCGATCTTGTCTCCTGAACCTGATTGACTTCTTTGAATCAGTCTCCAGAGCCATGGACAAGGGTAAGGTGGTCCACACAGCCTATCTAGACCTTGCCAAGGCCTTTGACACCATCCCCCACTCTGGAATCATAGATAAACTTACTAAGTTGGGCATTAATCCCTATGTCACCCAATGGGTTGCTGAATGGCTTACTGATAGAACCCACACTGTAAAAGTAGCCTACTCCAAATCCAGCTCCAGACAAGTGACAAGTGGAGTACCTCAGGGTTCAGTCCTGGGGCTGCTCTTGTTTGGCATCTACTTCTCTGAAGTACAGGTCAACACTAAGGGACTCTGGGTAACAAAGTTCATAGATGACTGCAAACTGGGAGCCATTATTGAATCCCCAAATGATGTGGATACTCTACAAAAGGGCCTTACAGAAACAGATGCTTGGTGCCAGAGCCATGGGCTCAAGCTCAATGCCAAGAAATGTATTGTTATCCCCTTTGGGAAAAAACATGTATCCATGAATTACCATATAGGTGGCAGTACACTAAACACAGAAAGTGTGATAAGAGACTTAGGGACACAGGTGGATAGTGGTCTCACCTTCGATAACCACATCACCACAACAGTCAGGAAATTCTTCTATGTGGCACACCTCATCATGAAGGGCTTTTCATCCAGAAAAAAGGAGGTCATTGTCCCACTGTACTCATCCCTCATTAGACCCATTATAGAATACTACGCCCCATTTGGTATGTTCCTCTCAAGATATCTGCATCAACTGGAAAGGCCTCAGAAATACCTCACTAAAAGAATCACAGGCCTAAAGCAGATGCCCTACGCTGAAAGCCTTAAAAAACTCCAGCTATACTCTGTCGCATATCATCTACTCAGAGGCGATCTCTTCTTAACATACAAGGCCTTGTCAAACCCAGAGCTGTTGGACATGCTACACTTAAAGAAATCCCAATCCCTCAGAGCTACACGCTCCAGGGATCTAAACCTTGTCATCACAATAAATAAAACATGCTGGAGGGATAGGTTCCTGACCCAGAGACTCCCGAGACTCTCGAATAGATTGCCCATACATGTCAAGCAGAGTGCCTCTTTGGACCTCTTCAAGAGGAACCTTGACGATTGGATGGGAGAAAGGAAATTCACCCCAGGGATCACATCAGTTGCCCTGCTAGACAGGGGTCCAGGAAAGTAAATAATGTGGGAAGAAATAGCCAGGGAATTGTTATGGCTAGGCTTGTATAGGCCCTAGGGCTGATAGCCTAGTACCAACCTATGAACCTATGAACCTATGGTGAAAAGCACTTTCGAGTACGTATACTCGCCCGTAATGGATTCAGACTTTTGATCTTTTGATCAAAAGTTCTAGATCCAGCATGTCATACCCACCCCCCAGCCAATTTGGGCTATGGATAGCCTTTTCCCAATGTTTCAAAAATATAGAGTCAATTCAGGACATGGAGAAGTCAGGCAAACCTGACATTTTTGCCATTAGCCAGATAAACACTAAGTGATTTCATATCATCTTGATGGCTTTATTTAACATGCATCTAGTCAAGAACTAATGACTAAGCAAAATGAGAGACCAGATCTTTTATCACTTGATAAACATTTGCAAAAGTTTGAAAAAAAAGATTGAGGGATTTTATTAGTACTGTCATCCTAAGAGTTGCAAGCCTACAACTTCATTACTCCACACCAACCAACCATAGGAAAGGTGAAATGGGTGTGGGATCCTCCTGTGTATCTAGGGCACACTGCCAAATCTGAAAATCTGTAGTGAAGAAACACTGTCAGCTAAACCATTTTGTTTCTAAGGAATATGCCTACGAGTAAAAGAAAAAAAAAATATTTGAAGATTTCAATATCACCAAAGTTATTTTAGTTCATAAAGCAGGCATTGAAATAGACCACAGTGAAACAGTGTCAAATGTTTTTGACATGTCTTAAGAAGAGGGAATATACTGGGTTGCAAGTGTTTTTATTAGAGCTTATGCTTTTGGTAAAACTGAATAGACCAGCAGTAGTGCTGTGGTGAGGCTGGAAACCTTATTGAATGTGGGAGAGTAGATTGTTACTGTGAAGATGGGAAAGCAGTTGGGAATGAATGCATTTTTTTTGCATGTTGGAGAGTGGAGGTAGAATTGCTATAGATTTGAAGTTGGTGGATGTTGCTTCTTTACGTAGAGTTATGATGTGTGATTTTTTTTCCAGATGAAGTGGATAGTAGCTTCTTGTAAGTAGTATATGAGTATAGAGACAGGATATGTGATAGCATCTGCAACTATGTTGAGATATTCTGGTGGCAGGTTGTCAACAGTTGGGACAGAATATTTTAGGTTTAGGAGGTGTTTTTTGATAGAAATGGTAAATACTGGTTGGAGGGAGAAAGGATTTTGGTGTTAATTAGTACTGCTTGGGATAATGAGACTGGATGGTGGTTATTGTTAATTAGGGAGAAAATAGTGTGCATGAAATGTATATTAAATTGGTAGCTATAGGGCCTGAGTTGTTGGTGGTAGTTGATGATTGAGTAGTAGTTTTCCCTGGGTGAAGTAGTCTTCTGACTGTGTCCCATAAAAGATTAAGGTTCTGTTGGAGGTTGTCTTGCAGCCTGGAAATTACTTAGTTTCACCTTAACTGATTTTTAATTTAGAAGGGTTCTTACACTGTCTTTTGCCATTTTTGTTCATAGGTTCATAGGTTCATAGGTTTATACTAGGCTATCTGCCCTAAGGCATTTATAAGCCTAGCCCAAAGTTTTGTGGCTTACGCCACCCCTTATATGAAAAAAATACTGTACCCATTAGTTTGTTGTGCCTCTGTCCAGCAGTGACACAGAGATGATTCCCGGGGTAAACCTATGATCTCCCATCCACAGGTCAAGATTTCTCTTGAACAGAGCCAGTGAGGTGCTCTGCCTCACATGGACCAGGATTTTATTCCACAGCATAGGGAGTCTCTGAGTGATAAATCTATCCCTCCAGCACGTCCTATTTATATCCGTGCTAAGGTTTAAGTCGCTTGCTCTAGTGGTTTTGGTGAATTTGGATTTTTTGAGGTGGAGCATGTCCATTAATTCCGGGTTGGACATGGCCTTGTATGTCAGGCACATGTCACCTCTGAGCAGACGGTATGTGACTGAATAGAGCTGGAGTTTCTTCAATCTGGCAGCATATGACAGATTTTGGAGTCCCTTTATCCTTTTGGTGAGGAACTTTTGGGGTCTCTCCAATTGCTGCAGATGTCGGGTGAGATACATCCCGAATGGGGCATTGCACTCGATCATTGGTCTGATAAGTGAAGAGTACAGGGGAACAATGACCTCACTAGATCTGGATGTGAATCCCTTCATGATCAGGTGGGCAATGTAGAAGGTCTTTCTAACCACTTTAGCAATGTGAGTGTCAAAAGAAAGGCCACTGTCAACCTGGGTCCCCAGGTCCCTGATAACCTCTTCTGTGCTTAGTGGATTGCCACCTATATGGTAGCTTGGGGTTACCTTGTTTTTCCCGAAGGGTATGACTATACATTTTTTGCCATTTAACTTCAGGCCATGGCTCTGGCACCAGCTATCTGTTTCCGTGAGTCCCTTCTGAAGGATATCCGTGTCCGATGCACTTTCCACTATGGCGCCCAGTTTGCAGTCATCTGCAAACTTTGTAAGCCAAAGTCCTCCCATGTTGGCCTGTACTTCTGAGAAGTAGATGCCGAACAATAGGGGGCCAAGGACCGAGCCTTGTGGGACACCACTTGTGACCGGCTTGGAGTCTGACATAGCGCCAGCAACTCTAACCCTGTGGGTTCTTTCCTTAAGCCAGTTTGCAACCCATCTTGTGACATATGGGTTTACATTTAAGCTGGTAAATTTTTCTACAATGCCCGAGTGGGGTATTGTGTCGAAAGCCTTTGCAAGATCAAGGTAGGCTGTATGGACTGCCTTTCCCTCATCAATGGCCTTGGTGACTGTTTCAAAGAAGTCGACCAAGTTCAAAAGGCATGATCTGCCCTTGACGAAGTCAAACTGGGTCGGTTCTAATGTCTGCAAGTCCCCTATATCTTTGTTTATGAGCTCCATTATGATCCTCTCCATAGCTTTGCAGACTAGACTTGTTAAGCTTATGGGGCAGTAATTACCAGGGTCCGTAGAGGCACCGCCTTTGTGGAGTGGGACCACAGTTGCCGTACGCCACTCCTTGGGCACTTATCCTGTGGTAAGGCTGAGATTAAACAGCTGCCTTATGTGTGGGTTTAATTCCTCATTTAGCTCATGTAGCACACAGCCAGGGACACCATCTGGTCCCATTGATGCTGTATTTTTAGCTTTAGAGAGAGCAGCTTTCACCTGTGTATTTGAGATGTCTGGGAGGCTACACTCCACTGGGATAGTTATCTCTCCTTTAGGGGTGAAGAGAGGGGTGAAGTTTGCACTGAACCTGTCTGCCAGTATGTTGGCAATGTCTGTGGGTTCAGTGATTTTTGTATCATTTTGGACTAATTCTGAGCATATCTGGGAGTTTCCACCCAGGTTCCTAACATAGCTGAAAAAGGCCTTATGATTGTCCTTTGAATCCATGGCAATTTTTCTCTCAAAATTGGCCTTAGTTGATTTTATGAGTGCTCGTATTTTTTTACGAATATTGATCAGAGGTGACTTCCCTTTAATGGATTTTGTTCTATCATGTAATAGCTTTCTCCTCTTATTGTAAAGTTTGTTAATGGCTGGGGTCCACCAGACTGGACATTTGCCCTTTGTGGAAAGAGTCTTGGTTTTATTTGGGATTGCCTGATCCATGCAGTCCTGGAGGTGTTCATAGAAGGCTTCCGCAGCTTGGGTTGTGGTTTCCACTGGCTCAGGGGCCTTGAAGGATACCACACCAGTCTTGAGTAGTGTGAAGTTTGCTTTAGAGAAGTTCTTCACTGTGGTCTTTTTTGTTTGGGGTGGGGGTGGGATGTGGATTTCCAGTGAGATTAGTTTATGATCAGATCTCACCAATGAGGGATATACTTCCGGTGTGGAGCATTTTGTCCCCATGTTTGTGATAATGAGATCTAGTATATTTTCTCCTCTCGTGGGAACAGTGACTAGCTGTTCCATGGCATTTGAATTTATGAACTCCAGGAACCATTGGGCTAGAAAGTTAGGGCTTGAGTAATGTTCCCAGTCTATATTCGGGTAGTTGAAGTCACCCAATATGATGGTGTTTGGAGATACATTTATACCCTCCAGTGTCTTCAGGAAGGCTGTGTGGGGTTCCTGAGTTTGAGAGGGTGGCCTGTAACATGCTACAATTTGTAGAGCAGTTTTACCTATGGTTAGTTGCACCTGGATGGTTTCCAAGCTTTGCGTTGCCACCAACCTGGAGGTATGGGTATCCTTTATGAATATGGATACACCCCCTCCTTTTGTGGTGTGGTCCGGGTTTTGGGGCCGGAACGCATGATATGAGGTAAAACCTAATAGTGCTGGGGTGCTCTCAGGAGCCTTGAACCAGGTTTCAGTTACAGCACAGACATCGATGTTCTCCATACTGAGAAGGGCCTCTAGTGCGTGCATTTTGAGATTTAGACTTCTGGCATTGAGCAGCATTACCCTCAGTTTCTTCCCATTTTTTTTTCTAGGGTGGTAGGTTTAGAATTTGAGCCTTGCCTAAAAAAGGCACTATGGGGTGGCAAGAGCCTTAGCCAATATCCGAATCCCAGGGTGACAGCTGCAAGCCGCCCTTATAAGCAGCGTGGCTTGTCAAGCATGTCATCCCAGGCAGACAGACACTGGATCCCTTTGAATGACACCAGACATTAAGCCAATTGTTAAAGCTGATCATCTTGTCTCTATATTGTGGCATCATTCTTGGTGAAGGAAGGATACTGCTCAGGGTCAGGGTCATACCTGCCTGGGCTACATAATCAGAGAGCTCCTCTATGTCTGTTTTCATGTAGTCCAGGGAGGTACGTCTCAGGTCGTTCACACCAGCATGGACAATGACTGTATCATATTTGTACTTGCCGTGGAGTGACCCGAGTGCTTGTGTTATGTGGCGGATTCTAGCGCCCGATAGGCAGCTTACTGTGACCCTCTCCTTGTTCAGCCTGGTGAGTGGGATGTCAGTGTGTCTGACTATGGAGTCACCTATGACAAGTATGTTTGGTGTTGTATTTGGCCTTAAGGGCTGTGACTGCTTTGCACACTGATTTTGTGGTTTATGTGTTGCTTGTGGGGTGTCTTGAGGTAGCAGTTGTTTGCGTGTCTGCTTTGGAGGCCTCTGCTGTTTAGGTAAATTTTACTCAGAGCCTCCGAGTATGTCTTTGTGTGTTTATGTGTTTGATTCAGTGGTGTGGTAGCATTATGTGAGGCTGGTTTTGTGGTGTGTGTAGTTGCCTTCTCCTCCTGTCTGGTCTTGCCAGTCCTGAGTTGAGAGAGCTCAGCCTCCAGTTTAGCTAAATAGCTGCATCTCTTGCAAGTATTTGTGTTATGTGGGAGGAGGAGAGGGTTGTCTGTGTACATGAGGCAGTTATAACATTGCCTCAAGATTGCCAGATTCACCAGCTGGACCGGAGAGGAGATTGACAACTGCCCTTTGGACATGCTAGAATAATATTGGGAATTCCTTAATAATTGAAAACAAGGGCCAGTGGGGAGTGAGGGTGTAGTGCTTTTAATTTTTAGTGCTGACTTATATAATTGCTTTAGTGAGCAAGTGCCAGGTAACTCGAGTGCAATGTGTTACAAGTAACTAAATGCAAAAACAACAAACAGTAACTTTCTTTCAAGTGAAACAAGGAAATAAGTACAGTAAGCAATGCAGATATCACTAGTGATCCACAGAAGCATTGAGAAGCCGTATTAGGTGGAATTAGCGTTTCAGGAAATAACAAGCAAACAAACAACAAGCATATAAACAAAGCTAGATTCAGCAGGCCTGGATCTAGTCTATGCTACAGCAAACAAGGTGTACCAATTTCAGTAAGATACAGTTCAAATATTCAGGCACTATAAACCTCTAACCAGAAATTCCCAGATCAGAAGGGCAGAGTCCAGCCTCTTCTCCCACAAGAGTGCAGACCACAAACCTTCTTAATGTAAAATAACTGGCCTGAAGTCCAAGTGCTTAAACCAGAACTAATACACTTGGACACTGGGCTCTCAATCAGCAGTTCTCAACTTAGAAGGATGAAAGCTACCTGTCCTGCCACCACAGTGCTTGCCACAAACCTTCCTAATGTAAAACAACTGGTCTGAAGCCCAAGTGCTTAATCCAAAAGACTTAGAATGATAGCTACACTTTAATCAAGTTACAACCAAGCAGTAATAAATACAATTGAATACTTTAGAGAATTTCTGGATTAGTGCTCAAGTTACACAAACAAAGCTAGATCCAGCAGGCCCGAATCCAGTCTATGGCACAGCAAACAAGGCGCACCAACTTCAGTAAGAAGCAGTTCAGATATGCATGCACTATAAGCCTTTAACCAGAAATTCCCAGCTCAGAAGGGCAGAGTCCAGCCTCTCCTCCCACAAGAGTGCAGACCACGAACCCTCTTAATGTAAAATAACTGGCCTGAAAGCCCAAGTGCTTAAACCAGAATTAATACACTTTTAGAATAACAGACACTGAGTCCTCAAATCAGCAGTTCCCAACCTAGAAGGATGTAAGCTACCTGTTCTGCCACAACAGTGCAGACCACAAACCCTCTCAGTGCAAAACAACTGGTCCGAAGCCCAAGTGTTTAAACCAAAAGGCTTAGAATGAGTTACACCAATCAGTAATAAATACAACTGAGTATTTTTAAGATGATGCAAAAGTAAAATGAAGTAGGTAGAAACACAAGTAAAGCAGATGAAATTTTTTTTTTTTTTTTAATCTGAACAAGTGCTGAGATCAAAGAAACAGATTTGAGTGCTGAAACTAGAAAACTGGCTAGTTATAAGAAAAAAAAAACAAGCTAGAAAGCTTCCCTCAAACACAGAAGGGCTTGGGGGCTCAGAAGCCTACAAATAGTCTATACCACTTAACAGGAAAGGCAGGAAATAAGCTTAATTTTTTTTTTGTTGTGTTTTTTTTTCAGTAGGCCATGCTTTACATGCTTTGTCTCTGTTTAGTATGGTTTTTCTTGTAAACAATGGGACGTGGTTAGTTTTGATTTATTTGGATCTGATATCAACTAGTTCATTTACTACATTATGAAATGTTTTGCAAAGTAAGTTACGGCATGATCTAGGTTTAAGTATTTTAGACCATCCCAGTTGTATTTGTTGAGGTTGTTAATGAAGGTGTAATTATTAAATGAGGAGATTATACACACATTATTACAGAATATTTCTTTATGTGCATGATTAGATTGTCTCATGGGAAAGATCAGTAGATAGTCAATGATGGTGCCAAGAAGGCAGCCAGCAGTGTTAATTTTGTAAGGTTTGGTACTGAGGATCCATTCTAATGCAGACTCCCTTTTTTTGCATTTGTCTACTCAACTAGCAGTAGTGATAATTTAGATAAAACCAAAGAGATTGATGGAGACAGTGTGACAGTCAGAGCTGATAAGTAGATAGTTTATATTAATGTTACCTAAGATGATGGTTTCATTGTTGATATAATGAGACATCCAGTACAGGATTTCTGTTAGTAATGGAATGTTGTTTTGACGAGGGATATAGATGACAATGATGCAGATGGTCTTGTGTTTGTTGATTTTAGGAGAGAGAGAATTATTTCTGCATTGGGAAATCTGGGTTGGGCGATGGGGTTGAAAGTGATTTCTATGTTGTTTTGTATATGATAGCTATGTTACCAACTTTCTTATGTTGTCTGTCTTTCTGAATGATGATGTAGCCTATTGGGAGAATTTCCTGGGCTTTAG